>NC_140445.1:66674724-66697224 GCF_963576455.1 Neolamprologus multifasciatus
AGTAGAAAACACGAAACCCTGCAGCCTTGAAAACTTTGTGAACAAAGTCGATGAAAGCCTCCGTTCCCCGTTTCCTTTCTTTTACGTTGTCTTTTGTTGTTAACCCAAACCTGTACGTTTTTTATGACTTTTGTTTTTGTTGATCATATGTATATTTATTGCAAGTATCAGTCTGTACACTGATGTTTATTCACGTTTTGCCTCACCTGACACCCCAGTGTGTGTGTGTGTGTGTGTGTGTGTGTGTGTATTACTTTGTCCTTCTTTTTTGCTGTAGTAGTGATTATGTAATAACAGAATTATGTGAAAAGTACTAAGAAGCACTAGACGGGTCAGCCAAAACTCTCAAGACCTGCTAAAACTGACGATGCTGATTTTAATGTTAGTGTTTTGTTTACATTAAGTGATTTTTGTTGTTGTTTTTGTTGTCAGTCACTTTTTTGGGGATCGTTTTACTCAAGGTGTGGTTTTCATCGACAGGATGTAAGGCTTCCTGTTTCCAGGCCTAAGCCTCTAGCAAACCATCGGCCACGGCCGGGTGTGGGAGCCAATAGGAAATGTGCTAACAGTCCTATCAGTGCCATGTAACAAAGGTACTGCACTGTAGATAGCTGTGCTTATAGAAGCAACTACACAATGTTATGATTAAACCTTTCTCACTGTTATAACCTCTAGATCTGCTAACATTCTCCGTGTAAGAAAACTCACTCATGGTTTGATAATGGTTGATTAATTTATTAATTTATTTATTGATTGATCACCTTTCCTCACACACCTGTCTGTTTTCTCTCTCTCTTGTCATGCCACACCTTTGCTTCTTCTTCCATCTCTTTCTTTTTTGGCTTATTTTTGCAAAGTTAAAGGGCGCTCCTTCTTTTTTTGCCAACCCATCTCCCCGTCCTCCTCCTTTTCCCTCTAAAGCCCAGATAGCATGTGATACTCAAGCCTTTGTATAAAGAGATCAGTTAATTCATACAACTTATAGACAAAAAAAAGTAATGCTCAGATAACTTTAAAAAAAGAAAAAAAAAGTAAAAGTAAAAAAACAAACAGAAAAATACAGAAACCAACAAACTGAGAAGATTGTTGGTTTCTGGGACACGGCAGAGGCAAATATATATATATCGAAATAAAGTGACAATTTAAGTTTCCAAGGATTGACAACAGAAAGGTTCAGAGTACAGCGACGAGTTAAAGTGAGCTGAAAAAGGACACAAATGTACTCTGATTACTACGATAATAAAGACCCCAGTGAACATTACCGCAGTATCGCCAACGACCTTCCTAATGATCCTGTTAATATTCCAAAAACTTTTCTCGTGCTTTGTAGCTACAGAGTATCTCTTTCTCTATATCTCCCTTTTTTAAATGTAAAAGATGTTTTGCAAAGCGAGCTGATCCGTGAAGATCTCAGACCGACCCCGCCGTCTTGTTATAATGCTCTGAACTGTGCCCCGCCCCTTCTCCTTTTACCGTTTTGCCTGTTTCCCTGCATTAGATCCGTGTCCTCACTTTAGCCTGACTCAGAACAATTAAATATAATATTATAACAATATCTATTTTTTATTATTTCAGAAGAAAAAAAACAAACAAACACTTTTTGGGGGAGAGCACGTTTCTCGCTGCGTCCGCTAGTTAGGGACGCCGCATGTTCACACATCTACGCTGTATAAAGTCATGCTCTTTTCTTCTTCTTCTGTCTCTTTTCAGTTTAACCCACTCCTTCCAGGTCTACAATGAAAAGCACAGTTTCTCACATGCACACTTGCTCGCACTCACACACACACACACACACACAATAAGTAGATCTGTTATCTCTTCATGTGTTAGCCCTCGTCCATCTCTCTATATTGACTTCTTGATTTCTAGTTTTTAAAAAGAAAACGACCGTGTATAATGACATGAGAAAGCATTTTTTCCTCTCATTTTGTTCCCGTCATATTTTTTATGTTTTGTTCTTTACCCAGTGAATGCTTTTTTCTGTGCAGCTTTCTCTCTCTCTCTCTCTCTCTCTCTCCCTCTACTCTTCTTTAGTGAATGGTTGTTATTTCATGTGGGATGTCCGTGCTGGAAAAACCAATCGAATGTAGTGTTTACATTAAAAAGCCACTGTTTTCATGACTACGAAAAAACAAAAGCCGACCTCTTCTTGTCTCCGAGTCATTCAGTCTCTCCACAGCTGTGCGTTTCTGTTGGATCCATGAATTTTCCCAGGATTGCTGCATTTAGCCGCGGGATTGAGCGAACACTGAGCTGTAGTGCTGACCCTGGGGTCGTCCGCTCTGTAAAACAAGCTGTTTTATCTACTTCCCCTCCATTTGAGCCACCCTCCTTTTGATTGGCTGCTCCTGGTAAAGAGAAGGTTTGAACAGCATTGTGGGAGGGGCTCCCGGATAGTAAGAAGCTCACAGGAACAACTTCAACATATTCAAACATATTCCACTGTAACAATATAAAACATCTCGAGTCTACATTTTCCATTTTTGAGGAAAACTTCAAATAGATGCAGAAATCTATTGAAATGTGTGCAAAGCCTGTTCAGTCAGAGTTCTCCAGGTGCAACACGTTCTCACTCCCAAAGCGTAACATTTTACGCTAGGTGACAAATCGTCAACATATTACGTTTTCGGCTACCCACCACATTCCTAAATGACAACCTCGGAAAAATGAGGAAATATGAGAACCGTATGGACTCAATCTACACATGTTCGCTCTTTTTCTTCAAATCGCTTAGAAACACGCTATTTAACATCATTAAAGTCCTGGTTAAGGTTATGGTTAGGGCTAGGGATAAGGCTAGGTTTAGGGCTGGAATACAGGCCTGGAACGTCTATTACCGCGGGAGCGTCATTGCACTGGATTTCGGCCATAACCCGCCACGTACCATAAGAACGCCGAAGGTCTCCTTTCGCGTTCCTCAGGAACACCACGGGACCTGACAAAACGTCGGCATGTTACGCCTCGGGAGTGAGAACGGGCTCCCAGTCTCCTCTTTGGTTGCTAGCTGCTTCAGTAATGTCCTGTTCCGGCCGATCCGTGATTTATATCGTTGGATTGTTCTGTCCGTCTGTGCTCTCGTGACATTGGCCATGAGTGGAATAAACAAACTGCTGCCAGTCAGATACTTTCCATATGGTATTACATAGTTGATCAGAGTCTGAGTGCTTTTAATTATCCCGTTCTTTGTGGCAAACACCTTCTTGACCTCTTCCATACGTACAATGATTTCAGGATTTTAATTGGGATTCGGGACCCCATGAAACCTGTTGCCACTGTTGTCCCCCCGTGTCCCTTCCCTAAGAATGCCTTCTTGCCTTCTTGGCTTCAGTGAACAGTAGCTGGATTAGCTGAAGATGCGTCTCTCAAGTCGTTTCTTGATGATGTGACTTTCAGATAATCTTTTGTCCATTTTTCTAGTTTCCTCATTTTTTAAGGACGCGCTGATCTCATGCCAACATATGCCAAGTTTTCAGCTCTTTGGAGATCTCCTGCTCGGTGCACAAACGCTATTTTGTGGCTGTCAAACTGTTATTTTTGGCATTTGACTAAAACAATGTGGAGAAAAATCTGTGTTTTTGTGCTGGGCTGCAAGTAACAAAGACAGTTTAAAACTGGTTCTTCGCTAAGTCACCTGTGCAGACACAACGCTGGTCCTTTGAGTTAGCTGCATGGCTTGAATGATCCATAGGTCAGCGTTAAATGGCTTCACAAAGGAAAAACAAACGTTCCTCTGGAAATGGACTGGAGTGGCATTGAGAGAAATAGCAGCTAATGTGCAAAGACAAACTTTGACAGACCTTCAGAAAGCCTGGAGAACAGTTGCTCGACACAACCATAAGCCTGGGTCCTTTGAAGCGACATATGAAGAAATGAGGCCTGAAACATTTGCACAGTACTCAATAACAGGAACTCATAGTACAGGGTGGGCCATTTCTATGGATACACCGTAACAACTCCTCAAGATGGGTGGTGACCATGGTGGCCATTTAGAAGTCGGCCATCTTGGATACAACTTTTGTTTTTTCAGTAGGAAGAGGGCCATGTGACACATCAAACTTATTGGTAATGTCACAAGAAAAACAATGGTGTGCTTGGTTTCAACGTAACTTTATTCTTTCATGAGTTATTTACAAGTTTCTCTTTGTTCACAGTCATTGACATGTCGAAGAGGTTAACACGTGAGGAGCGGATCGAAATTGTGTTGATATCTGGTGAACGCAGTAACCGGGTCATTGCAGCAAATTTCAATGCAAGACTCCCTACGAGACCACCCATCTCCCATGCTACAGTTAGCAAACTGCTTGCTAAGTTTTGTGAAACTGGTTCAGTGTTGGATTTGCCAAAATGTGGACGCAAGAAAACTGTCACTAATGAGGAAACATCAGTGGCTGTCCTAGCTTCATTCAGCAGGAGCCCACAGCGTAGCACTCGCCGCATGTCACTGGAGAGCGGCATTAGTCGAACATCCCTTCAGTGGATATTAGCTACTCACAAATGGCACCCTTACAAACTCCAGCTACTGCAGCATCTCAACGAGGATGACCCAGATCAGCACAGAATTTGCAGAATGGGCAAAACAAAAATTGGAGCAGGACCCTCAGTTCACGCAGAAGATTTTGTTCATGATTTTGTGATGAGGCAAACTTTTATGTGAATGGTGAAGTTAACAAACAAAACCACCGCTATTGGTCTGACACTAACCCACATTGGATGGATTCATCCAAGACTGCTGGACCAACAAAAGTGATGGTTTGGTGTGGTATATGGGGCACAACGATAGTGGGTCCATTCTTCATCAATGGAAACCTCAAGGCCACTGGATATTTGAAGTTGCTACATGATGATGTGTTTCCCTCTTTATGCACTGAAGCTGGCACGTTCCCTGAGTTTTTCCAGCAGGATGGTGCACCACCACATTATGGGTGCCAGGTCCAAGCATTCCTAGATGAACAGTTTCCTGGAAAGTGGATTGGTCGTCGTGGGCCAGTGGAATGGCCCCCAAGGTCTCCCGATCTGACCCCCTTAGACTTTTATCTTTGGGGTCATCTGAAGGCAATTGTCTATGGTGTGAAGATACGAGATGTGCAGCACCTGAAACTACGGATACTGGATGCCTGTGCTGGCATTTCTCCTGCGGTGTTGCTCTCAGTGTGTGAAGAGTGGGAGAAGAGGGTTGCATTGACAATCCAACACAATGGGCAGCACATTGAACACATTTTATAAGTGGTCAGAAACTTGTGAATAACTCATGAAAGAATAAAGTCACGTAGAAACCAAGCACACCATTGTTTTTCTTGTGACATTACCAATAAGTTTGATGTGTCACATGGCCCTCTTCCTATTGGAAAAACAAAAGTTGTATCCAAGATGGCCGACTTCTAAATGGCCACCATGGTCACCACCCATCTTGAGGAGTTTGCCCCCTCACATATACTAATGTGCCACAAACAGGACTTTAATATCACCAACCATTCCCATGTTATTACGCTGTATCCATATAAATACCGTCAGCTTCAAGCAAAGTGTTTGCAGGTAATGTCACACAGCTGTTTGGTTCACTTATTAATTAAACCAAATAGATGTGACATTAAATTATACATTAAGAACTGATTGAACTTTAAGGAGTAGTTTAAAACGTAATAGGCAGGGAAGCATTATATTACATTCAACAGAAGTGAGAACTGTGATTATTGTTAGTGTCACCTTTATATCACAGATGACCGGGGACTGATGGACAGAATATGTTTTATTTGATGATGTTTTTAATGCTACAGGACTTTCCAAACACCTCGGCTGTAGCTCACATAGCAGTGAGGAAACACTGCCCTGAAGTCAGAGCCATGTTACAAATACTATTTAAAGTGCTTAGACCAAATCTAGGGGTTACATATTTTACTGCTTTGGCTGTATCAGCGATGCTCACTGTGACACATACAGTATGTGATGGGCTGATGAACTCTTAATAGCATTTTAATAAGCTCTCGCTGTTTGTAGCTGGGTTTCCAAGCAGCAGGCAGTCTGATCCTGCTGAAGTCACGCAGGGATTCAAATGATGATCTCAGGCGATTTTTCACTACTCCAGAAACATGCACAGCCAGTTGTTTCATTTTGGTTCCTGCATCATCTGATAACATTCTTGTTAGCTACAATATAATCAACAAATATTAAAGATGATATAGATGTTATATCAGAGAAAAAGGAGATGTGGTTTAAGCTCCTTTAACCTGTGAATGCTGTTTTTATATATATAAAATACAGCAAATTTTTATAAATCTTCAAAAACACGTGGATGGGATCATTAAGGTGTGGAAAATGGAAAAGCTGAAGCGATGAGTGCATACACAGATACACACTCATGCTTCACGCGTGATAAGAGACACTTCTCTTGTGTCTCTTCTCTTTTAACTTCTCTTGCGTTGCACCATATTCAGTTATTTTCCAAACCAACTCTTGATCTGCGCACACGTGCTCTCAACAGAAAATGAGATTCCCTCATCATTGATCAAAACCCACTGATCAATAACCATGAGTCCCATTCACAGAGTTGGGGAATGGCTGCAATCACAGCATTGTAAGATGGAGACAGATGTACCCTTAGGCCCCTCCTCCATTCAGAGATGGTCTTTCCCTTTTCACGTAAATGGCCTCCTTGACTCCGCCCTCAAACCAGCGTTCCTCCCTGTCCAGGATGTTACATCATCATTGAAAGAGTGTCCACTGGCCTGTAGGTGTGAATAGACTGCAGAGTCCTGACGAGGCTCTTCTGTGTTGTAGCCAGAGGTTGTTTGGTTTCCTCGATGTATAAACCCTGTCAATCCTCCTGCACTTAACAGCTACACTATGTTACTCTGTTTGTGTCGGGGACCCGATCCTTGGGGTGGACCAATTTGTGGCGCAGCGTGTTTTGGGGTTTAAAAGTTCAGTTCAGTTCAGTTCAGTTCATTTTTATTTCAAACATTTCAAACATGAGCCTTCACAATCATTACAATATATTATTCCATTATTTGTTTGAAAAGGAGTAGGTAGAAGTATTTACTTATTTGTCCCTACCCCCTCAAGTTTTACCTCTCATTCAAAAATATTTTTATATATATATTTTTTTTTAGTCTTAAATTAAACAAACAACATATGAAACAAAAGTAAAGCAAAACAAAACATACATAAATCAAAAACAAGAAATTAGCAATCCCCACCACAGTATAGTTTCTTTCATATGAAAAAAAAAAAAAAAAGCCACAGAGACCTGGTGTTTCGAAGAAATGTGTCTCAGCTGCTCCGACACTCCTGACACGTACGGGATCACTACAGGTTTTCTCTTGGGCAGTGGTCGTTCTTCTCTCCTGGATCAGCTGGAGCTTTCTTTAGGAGCCTTTCCAGCTTTGACAAAAGTCCAGCTGGGATAACACATTTACTCAGGGCCTTCTTCATGTTCCTCCCTGGCTGCTGTGTCAGTGGGGATGGTGTTCGCTCTGTGTTGTAGCGTCCTGATGACGCCCAGTTTGTGCTCCAGTGGATGATGAGAGTCAAACCTTAGATACTGATCCGTATGTGCAGGTTTACGGTACACATCAGCTTTTAGATGTCCCCCATTACTGATGGAAATCTCACAGTCTAAGAAGGCTAACCTGCAACTGTTCATATCCTCCCTGGTGAATTTGATGAGTCGCTCCACCGAGTTAATGTGATCCGTGAAACGTCCTGAGATTTGATTTTCACCGAGGTGTCATCCACATATCTGAACCAATGGCTTGGTCGTGTTCCAGGGTAGGTACTCATAGCCATTGATCAGTGGGTTTTGGTCAATGGTCATGAGAATTTGCATAATTAAGGAACTGACCTCCCAGCCCTTTGTTCCTCCAGTGGGCTGGTTTCAGTCATTTTGCAAATGTGCTGTTTATTTTGAAACCTGCAGTCAGCTGAGACTGAAGACGTCACCTGATGATGATGAAACGTTTCTCCCACAAAACGCTACGTCCAGATGAACAGAATCAACTTTTGGAGATTTACTTACCTGGATGATTGAGATGCATCGAGAAATAGCAACCGATTTCAACCGGGGGTTGGAGTAAAAGCAAAACAAGATTCAGCAGATGATGATGATGATGATGGTGTGTAAACTGACTGACAGCTGTAGTGTTAAGAATGTTGAATCTTATGCTTTAACATTCTTAACATATTTAATGAAAGTATTGATGAATCATTGTGTTAAACACACATTGTTTAATAATCAGCATCTGCTCTCCTGAACCACATAAAAAGCATCATTTTGCACATATTCAGCTTTCATTAAATTATGAATTTCAATGAAACATATTTTTCACATTTGCACTAAATGGAGGGAAATGAACGCCGACTTCGGCCACGTAATTGTCTTCGTCCCTGACAAATTCCTCGTCTGCAAATAATTTGTTCTGCATTATTCAGTGCGTGGTCTTTACTAGAGCAATCATTTTAATAGCCAAGAGCACAAAGTATCAGCTGATATATGACACTGACTGCAAGCCTCCCAGTCATCCTAATCAATAAGGGTAGATTGGTTTTATATGGAAATGGAATCCCTGTCTGGTTTTGTTCGTTTGCCCTTGTGGTAGTTTAATATCCCATTAGGTCTGCAGTCGTCCACTCATTTCCAGAGAAACCTTTCGGTCTCGCTGACAGCAACATCAGCCTCTCAGGACCAAAATGGATTACAACACAATTTTTGGAGGGGGGGGGGCTCAGTATGCCGCCATATTGGATTTAAATAAATTGCTCTCTCTCTCTCGCTCTGTTGTAATGTCCATCCATCCGCTTCTCCTTTTCAGGGTTGCGCTGGAGCCTATCCCAGCTGTCATAGGGCGAGAGGCGGGGTCCACCCTGGACAGGCCGCCAGTCTGTCGCAGGGCCAACACACAGGGACAGACAACCATTCATGCTCACATTCACACCTCGTGACAATTTGGATTATCCAGTTAACCTATCCCCACAAGCTGCATGTCTTTGGACGGTGGGAGGAAGCCGGAGTACCCGGAGGGAACCCACGCAAACACGGGGAGAACATGCAAACTCCACACAGAAAGACCTGATGGTGGAATTGAACTCAGGACCTTCTTGCTGTGCGGCAACAGTGCTAACCACCGTGCTGCTCTGTTGTAATGTTAAAGTCGTCAATCACAGAAAAACAACAACATTTACTGTAAACTGTAAAACTGCAGGGATGAAACAATGATGGAGAAAGAAAACGAATAAACAGGTTGTTTTCCTTCATTTCTGGCTTTCTTCCTCAGCTAATGTTGGCAGCTGTAAGTAAAGGGCAACTTTACCTAAATGAAATAAGTCTGTTCACAAGTGTCCCACTCTCTGTTTTTTTTTATACGACAAGTCTGAGCAGGGAATTTGTACACAGTATTGTACTGTAGTACAAATACACATATGATTTATCAGGCAAGTGTATTTCTGAACGACACCTCAGCCGATTAGATTCACTGAAGTAGACGAGGCGGCTGATACTCGTTAGCTAGGAGCCTCCTAAAGCACCTGTCGTTGCACTAAAACGTAGGCAGAACAGGAGAAGTCACTCCTCCTGTGTTAAAATGTCAAATTTTACAGTATTTAAAAACATTTTGACAGCCAGGAGCAAAAGTATTTGGGCCTTTATCGCTCCGCCCACATAACTCGGAGGGGGGTGATTTTTTTAATTACTCAGCCACCTGGAGAAGTGAGTTAGGAGAGACGGACAGGTGTGTTTTGGAGCATTTTTACTCTCTTTAATCTGGATCTAGCGAAGCCACAGTCGAGGCGATGCACTATACAACTATAGTTAGAAGAACCTGAATCCTTCACTTTATTATTATTATTATACTTGGACAGTTTGACTAAAACACACATGCTCATGTCTCAATGTTTGTTGTGTTTTAATGAGCTGTTCTTGTTAGTGATCATTTATAATATGCCGTGCTAGTCTACAGGAGACTCTAGTTTGTTTTCAGTTTTGAGTGGAATTCGAGTACTTCATTACTCTATTACTATTACATGTTTACTTCTGCTGGATGAGCGACTGACTCGCCTCTGATGTCAGCGTCAAATGACCATTCAAGGAGCCGCAGTTTTTGGCACTTCAGCGAATATGATTAGTGACGAAACGCCCAAATCAGCAGCTGAAGCTTTTCACTGTGTCGTGTTTGATCAGAAGAAGAATGAGCACACTTTAACCTCCTCAGACCTGAACTCTTCCACGGCAGCATTTTTAATTTCTCTGTGATATTTGGGCTGATTGGGGCCCAATGAATGTAAAAACAGAATTACCAGATTTTATTTTACCTTATTTTTGTTTTTAAGAAAAATCAGAGCCACATATGAGGACATTCGTTTAATATTTTGATAGAACTGTAGCAGCATAACGTCCTCGTAAGTGGATATCAGGCCCTTGTAGAGCAAAAGTGAGTATTTTGGTCTAAATAACCCAAAATGTGATGTCCACATATGTGGACGCAGGTCCTAGGAGGTTAAAGAAGTGAGCATCCATTGGTGTAACCAAAGTGCACTGCTAAATTTGTATTTTGATTACTGCTACTTGTACTACTAAATAGATATTTGTTTGATATAAAGTGAGGCATTTATTAGTTTCAGGCATATTTTAGTAGAGTCGTTTTTGTATATGCACGCAGCTCCATTACCTGACAAATTTGGCACGTCCACATGTGCCAAATGTCCTTGGGCAAGATACTAACCCCATGTTTGCCTACTGGTGGTGGTCAGAGGGCCCGGTGGCGCCAGTGTCCGGCAGCCTCGCCTCTGTCAGTGCGCCCCAGGGCAGCTGTGGCTACAATGTAGCTTGCCATCGCCAGTGTGTGAATGTGAGTGTGAATGGGTGAATGACTGAATGTAGTGTAAAGCGCTTTGGGGTCCTTAAGGACTAGAAAAGCGCTATACAAATGCAGGCCATTTACCATTTACAGAGGGCCGTATGTGTAAAATAAGTTTGACACCCCTGGTTTATACATTCGTCTTTAAACTGTCTGAGTCTGGACTGAGTCTGTGTGACAGACTGCTCTGATGTGCAAAGGTTAGATGTGATGTGTCCCGTGGTTCTAACCTGACAGCGTGCTTAAAATGAGAGATTGCAGAGAAACTGCCAAAAACGTCCACATGTTCAAACTGAGTTGAAAATAAACGCTGCACATTAACAGTCACCTTGATTCTTAACTTGCGCCAGAGTAACGACCATTTAGCAGCCGCTGCTTTGTGTGAAGTCAGATTAGAGGAAGTGGAACAGAGCGGCCTTCGTGCCACACAGAAACGCCCTCATATTGTTTTTCACAGCCTCCCTGTGATGTCACATCCCGGTAATATTGGTTTCATATTAGGTGAGACGAGCATCGGCTGTTTAACAGCTGCTAACAGTCCTGATCAATGGGATGTGATTCACTTCGTCTAGTTTCATCAAGATTAAGTCTGGATTAGGAGAAGCTGCTGCTTGATCACCTGACTCATAGCAAATGCATTTTGTCATGCCGGTAACTGTTAGATAACTGATGTCAAACGAACAGTGACAGGATACGTCCCAACCGCCTTATCAAAGGTTGATTATGTGCAGATTTTCACTTCACTTCAAAACAAAATGTTACTTGCATTAGCAATCCGTCACAGCACCGTGCACCCAGGACGGACACGCTGCTGTTTGAAAGGACCTGAAGAAGCAAAGAGGACAGCTGAGAGAGCTGAGGGAAGCTTTCCACTCGTCTGAGTCCTGCTATAGATTTCAAGAGGCCTGCACTGAGCTCAGCATCGTTCGCCTTGAGATGTTTAGATAGATTCCTATCAGTTTAATGTACCTGCTTCACTGCCAGTGCTAATCCAATAGAATGCATCACAGTTTGTATTTAGCGTCTAGTTACCGTAACACAACATCCCCAGGCCAAGCTCTGTTTCACGAATAGGCTTCAGTCCTGTGTACATGAGGTGTTTGTCTATGTTTGTAACATAATACATGAATACACGTGTGTTAGTAACACACACTGTATTATACTACAAACAGAATAGACACTGGACCCAAAGACGGCACACACTCACTTAAATGAAGCACGATTTTTAAAGATACGTAAACTTTCATCACTACAAGTTTCTTGAAGTGAAAATGACCCTAATCTGGAGTTCCAGAGGTCTTCATAGAGACTAATATCAGAAGGGACTTTGGGGGAAAATGGCAGCACATGAAATCAGTTTAAATAAGCTAAATTTAGTTTAGGCTTGAAAACGAGCAATCAGGTGGAGGTCTTTGTTTCCCGTCATGTAATCTTTAGTTAGGATCTTTCTGCAGTCACGTCTCCATGTTTGTTTATCTCCTGTCAGTGTTCATGTCTTAGTCCTGGTCTCGGTGTTTGTTACTTCCTGTTTTATTTTGATAGTCTCTTGTTTTGCTTCTGCTTGTTTTGTTAGTCAGATTGCATTCAGTTGTGTTCCCTGGTGTTTCTCTTCTCTCTAATAGACTATGTGCACGTTAGCATATGCTACTTCCGGTGCAGAAACTCCTGTGGGGAGCTTTGTTTCCGGTGTCCTATTCGCGCCCTGTTTACGGTCCAAAACAAGTTAAGCAAATGAATGAATCAAGCGGCGATTTACATTTCTATAGATGTCTCGGGCATTTACCCAATATATCTGTAAATGATGTTCATCAACTTGTTGATATTTTTCCCCCGTGCCTCAGGGCAAAAGAGAAAAGGATTCAAATGTTATATTTCTCAGCTGTCCCTCGTTTATCGCGGTTGTTATCTTCTAAAAA
Source organism: Neolamprologus multifasciatus (assembly GCF_963576455.1). Taxonomy (NCBI): domain Eukaryota; kingdom Metazoa; phylum Chordata; class Actinopteri; order Cichliformes; family Cichlidae; genus Neolamprologus; species Neolamprologus multifasciatus. Next base: position 66,687,485 of record NC_140445.1, read on the forward strand.
TAACCAGTGATAGGTGAAATCAAGTAGCCAATTTTATTTTTGACGGTGCAAAACGTTTCGTGGACATCGTGGACATACAGCACCGCACTTCAGAGTCACACTGCTAGCATCGATGCAGTGATTCTGTACAGGAGAGACGTCACGGAGGAGATCGTCTGCAGCGATCAGGACACAATGTGACGTAAAAAAAATAAGCATGCAAACTTGCACTAAAGAAACAGCGAGGTGAAAGGTGAACCGCGTTATAGCGAGGGACCGCTGTAAGTTTGAAGGTAAGTCACAACATACCCTTCATACATACTAATGTATAGAAACCGTTACCAGCAATCATTCATTTTTTGTGTGTCTTTTTTCACGGTTTGTTAACATGCTGTGTAGGTGTGTACTTGACTAGCTGATATCGACATAACGGGAAACATCTGGTTTGACTATTGTTCACCTGTAGTTTGCTGAACATTTGCCTGTTTAAATCATGAGACCAGTCACTATACAGAGATGTGCTTCTGAATGTGGACGATGTGTCGTCTGCTGCAGTTCTGCTTGTGTTGAGTGATGGAAACAACTGATCGATCGAAACTCTTTAAACAAAATTGATCATTAGATTTTTTATGACACAACAGTGGTGAGTGTTCCCACCTTCTCTTTGTAACTTAAAGCCATCTTTACGTTTTCGAGTTTTGGACATGATTGTGGAGTATATCTTTGCAGTAGCGATTGACCGCAAAGTAAGGCTACCGGAAATGTACAACCCCACATCCGGTCTCAAACCAGGAAGTTAGCATTTTCTCGTGCACAGGGTCAATTAGCTGGTGTGTTTATACTGTCTAAGTCTCTCTTTGTTCTTTGTTCTTTGTCACATTGTCCTTCAAGCCGTGTGTGTCTGTTTTCTCCTGCCTTGTTTCATGATGCTTAACAGGCAAAACATTTACCATGCTTGTTACCACGGTAACCTTCTCTAATTAGCATAAAACACTAAGAACAACTAAAGCTAATGATAACTGTAGTTTTGGCTTTAATATGAGAAGAAACCAGAGTTCTTGCATTTCTTCCTGTAGAACCAGGACGATGTGGGGATATTTAGGTCTGGATGAATTTGGTTTGACATTCGAGTTTTCAGATCACGGACTGTACAGAAATTATTTTTCTCCACTTTTTAGAAATGTTTTTAACAATGTTAGGCTGCTACAGTAACACAGACTCATCTTAGTAATGCGTGTTTTTAATCTCGTGCTGAGTTTTCAGTGACATGAGTGGCCTCGTGTCTATTCTCCTCATTATACTCTGCAAATCTGAAGTGGTTTCTGAGAACACATCTGTGTACCTGGATACCATCAGCTACCATCTGGCAGTTGTCGGGTTGCACATGTAACCGCTAAGACTGGTGGATCTAAATCGTCACCACAAAGTCCGTTCACATACAAGAGGAAGGGGAGTGAGTGGGTGAGCGCTCAGGGCACAGAGACTAAGTTGGCCTTAAACACACCATTTATTTCCATGGAAACAAACACAGCCCGAATTACAAATACAGTTTAAAATCCCCCTATACAATAAAAACAGTGTTCTCTATACGCTAAAAACCCTGCAGAAATAACTATACACTATCAAAACAAAAGCTACACAGAGCATTTCACTTCAATAGACTAATGAATTTAACACTAAAAGATAATTTATTGTTTCTGCTATAAAATTGGAAATTTGCAATCTGTATCAAGTAGAAACAGTTGCTTTCAACCAAAATGTCGCCGAACGACTCGTGGCACCCCACAGTCAGGCAGCAGGTCCCTCGACACATATGCTGGCTTGAACGAGTTTCTTTTCCTCCCGCTCACCTTTCGTGCTTCGCTCTTTCCGTCTGTGCGCTCACTATCCCCTTTAACAGGGCAGTTTGGCGGCTGATAGGCCGCCTCGGGGAACGCCCCCACCTAGTGAACGAATCGTTCGAGAATCACTTTACTGACTCGTGAATCATGATTCACAAGCGCAACCGACTCACTGACTCATCCCTGTTGCTGTTAGCAAACTAATTTCATTAGTAGAAATATATCTTATATTTAAAATTGTGGGGGACGGGACAACAGCCAGTTTCTTAACAAAAACATTTCTGCTCTGAACTGGAAGAAAAAACCCTGCTCACATCAAGACAATAGCTCCTCAGTTCACAGTAGCATCGCTCAGCTAACATGCTAACATGCTAACAGCACATTTGAGCTACTCACCCCCTCCCTTCCTGTGCTGAATCGTAGCGTAAGCGAATCACTCAGGACTCACTCACCCCCTCCCTCCTGGCTCACAGCTTCTTCTTCTTCTTGGTTGGCAACCAATGTTAAGGCGCATTACCGCCCCCTGGCTCACAGCTCAGTGGACATTTAGATGAGAAAATATATTTGACACATTTAAGGAAAATACTAATAAATAAAATAAAAATAAATAAATGTTCCCTTTAGAATTTATTTTGCTCTTTTTTGCTCTATAAAATAGTTGTTTTCTTTTACAATCATTCATTTAAGCAGTAGGATTTACATTAAAAGAGAAACAAATTAAGTTTGAGTGAAAATATATATTTTTGCACTCTCTGGTTAACTGACTCAGTGACTCAAATGACTCAAGAAACCCGATTCACTTTGGTGAGTGACTCATTAAAGCTCGATTCAGTAAAAATAATCAAATTTACCATCACTACCCCCACCTCACCGGTGCCTACAATTGTCCGCTTAGTCCAATGGATTAAAAGAATATTGTGCAACAACACTAAAACACACAATATAAATATGAGGATAAAACCATGCAATATAAATATCAATAAACAAACATATAAATATCACAATAAAATCATGCAAATAAAATCAACACTATGTACCAATACACAGTCTGATCCAAAACAAAATATAAAAACACAAACTCCTCTTGCACCATCTCCATTAACCCGCTCTCCAACCTCTTACTCTCTGTGTGGGTGCAAGCATGTGCACGTCACTTGAGCTGCAACCTTCATGCACTCGTATCCCCTGATAGCTCGATAACACTTCAGTACTGTTATTGCTTTGATCTAGCATTTGAACCACAGTATCCACCTCCCTGCCTAATTCATGCTTTAATCATGTCACCTAATTTATCATTAAATTCACACATTCATTTAGAAACTTTTAAAGTAAACACAACTTTCAGAATTTAAGGTTAGTATATTATATAAACTAAAGCTGTACAGTGCAATAAATTGACTATAGTCACCTAAAAACAACAAAATGTAACACAGTATACCATGCACACTGATCACTAAGATCACTAATTAACATGTAATATCATGTTTGTCTGATCCACTCACTGAGGTATCAGAAAGGTCGTACACATCCAAATACCAGATCTTTCTTTAATACTGTAACATGGATCTGCTGACCTCTCAACTCTGAATGCCACACAAAGAAAATTAGCTTTTAGCGTAGCAAGCTGGCAGAATCCAACTTAAAGCACAATTTGTGCTGAACTCTCTGTACTGTAAAGAAAGAAGAAAGAAGGACACATTTGTTCTTTGTTGTGTTCATCAAACATGTTTCATCTATGTCACTCTGAAACTAGTATTCAGACCATGTGAGGCAAAAACCAGATAACACAAGAATCATTTTATGTTTCCTTGTATGAAGCAGTTGACCGTTGGTAGATGGGACCCAAACTTCCTGCTTAAAGGTAGCTTCAAAACATAAACTGGTACTAAAAGAGGAAGTTCATTGAGCTCTGATGTAACACTGTCTCTGAATTTGGAGTTAAGAAATTTAAAAGTTTAAAAACATGTTTAGCGCCATCTTCTGTCAGTGTGGAACGTGAGGCCAGGTAGCCTAAAGCAATGACTCGTAATCTGGAGAGGAAATGGCGTGTCACAAATTTAGAGGATCATCAATTAGCCTGGAGAAATAGTTTGTTGCTTTATAAGAAAGCCCTCCACAAAGCCAGAACATCTTACTATTCGTCACTGATTGAAGAAAATAAGAACAACCCCAGGTTTCTCTTCAGCTCTGTAGCCAGGCTGACAAACAGTCAGAGCTCTTTTGAGCCAAACATCCCTTTAACGTTAACTAGTAATGACTTCATGAACTTCTTCACAACAGATCATCTGCAGAGGAATGGCTTATTGGAAGAGTTTCAGTCAGGTTTCAGAGCTCATCACAGCACATCACACACATAACTGTTGTTGTGATTTGGCGCTATATAAATAAAATTGAATTGAGTTGAATTGAATGTGGTTGGTTGGTTGGCTAATAGACTTACATTAGTTTATGTTAACTAGCTAGTGACAGAATCGATAACTCAGAGGACACTAAAACTAAAATTCAATTCGATTCACTTTTGAGTTGCAACAATGAGTTTGATGTACAGAAACTATACGTGGGGCGATCGTGGCTCAAGAGTTGGCAGTTCGTCTTGTAATCGGAAGGTTGCTGGTTCGAGCCCCGGCTCGGACAGTCTCGGTCGTTGTGTCCTTGGGCAAGACACTTCACCTACCGCCTACTGGTGTTGGCAAGAGGGGCGATGGCGCGATATGGCAGCCTCGCCTCTGTCAGTCTGCCCCAGACAGTTGTAGCTGTGGCTACAACTGTAGCTGCCTCCACCAGTGTGTGAATGTGAGAGTAAATGAATAGTGGTATTGTAAAGCGCTTTGAGGGGTCCCGAAAAGCGCTATATAAATGCAATCCATTACTATACTGTCCACTTTCACTCTCTGTCTCTTTAACAGGAAGTGAAGTTCATTGTTTGGCTAGCTGCACTCAAACAGGAAAGTCCGCCATGCTGTAGCTGTAACATTAGCTGTAATGTTCGGCTTTGTAAAGCACTTTGTAAATAAGAACAGTGTAGAGGAGAGCCTGTTCGAGTCACCAGACAAGCCGGAGTCCACAGTCCAGCTTTTCCTCACCAGGCTAGGTGTGCAATCAGCTGGCAAAGCAGATGTTTGCGTGATGCTATCAGTGCTATTTTATGTGATCTGCTTAAACTGAATTCTAGTTTTAGTGTCCTTATTTTCCTTTGAGTTTTCGATTCTGTCACTAGCTAGCTAACATAAACTAATATAAGTCTATTAACCAACCAACCAACTGTCACGACGGGGCGTGCCGGTGTGTTAGTTAGAGCAGACACAGGCGAGGAGACGTGACTTTAACAAAAAGCGAGCCTTTATTATGGCTGATGACAGAAGGCAAAACAAAAGCTAAGACGAGCGCAGGCAAGACAACTAAACTGGAAAACAGACTATGACATCCTATGACACTGAACACCAGAGATGGGCAGTAACGCGTTACTGTAATCCGATTACTTTTTTCAAGTAACGAGTAAAGTAAGGGATTACTATTGCAAAAACGGTAATTAGATTACTGTTACTTTCCCGTAGGAACGCTGCGTTACTGCGTTACTAAAACCGTGATTTTTTTGCGAGAATGTCTCATGACAGTGACGTAAGCGAGTGCGACGTTGTGTGCAGATCAACAATGGATCATATATTGAGTGCGGGAGAGAGTATGAGTGTGCAGCGTTTAAAGCGTGGAAGTACTGACCTTACTTTGAGTTTGATTCCATAAAAAGTGACAAAAACATTAGTGTCCGTTGTGCGTGGGAAGAAAACTTCTTTTTACAGCAAAAAAACCCTAAACTTCCAAACAAGCACCGAGTAGCTACGATGTAATGGGAAACTCACAGAGAAACTCGCGGATTCTTCCACTGACCGCTGCACACCTGCACCAGGGTAACCCTCCGCCTACCCCACTCCTGCTTTACAGGTGAAAATAGAGCAACAGGACCGCTAGTCTTTGACTTTATTTATTTTCTGCTGTGTTTTACTTGCATCTATTTCAAAGACTGAGTGTAAACACACAAAATATTTTATTTTATGTGCTGGAATGTGCAGAAAATAGGTTTAAATATTAAACTAATTTCTTCCAGTCAGAGAATGTTGCATATAATTAAATGTTTGCTTGATGAATAAAGTTAAAAGATTAAAACTAACTAACCACTAACTTACTTTTGGGGGAAGTAATCAGTAATTAGTTACTGATTACTTTTTTCAAGTAACTTGACCAACACTGCTGAACACTATATGAGACTATGAAACTGTGATAAAGCTATGAAACTTGAAAACTAAGCCTATGAGAACTGTGCCGACTATGACAAGCCATAACTGGGAAGGTTACACAAACTGAATGAAACACAGACACTAAATAGCCACAGGGATGATGAGGAGAAGTGGAAACACATGAGGGAGAACAGCTGACACACATGAACCAAATGACAGGACAGGGAAGTGAAACTAAACGCAATAAGCAAGGAACACTGGACTCTTTCAGAATAAAAACAGGAAACATGACAACATAACCACACAGACATGACACATGACGGGTAGGCGTACGAACCACAAACAGGAGACTTAGTGGGGAGATGACAAAAGAAACTAAGAAACAAAGGACTAAATAGCAACCTAGAAATGAACTAGATGAGCTAAACTAGAACACGAATGCAGACAAAAGATACATAAAAACTCAAACACTGGGTCACACGACCCAGTACCGTGACACCAACGAACCAACTAACCACGTCACGTTGCACACTGACAGAAGATGGCACTAAATATATCTTTAACTTTGAACTTCAAGCACTTATTTCTTAAATCCAACTTCACAGACAGTGTTGCGTCAGTTTTTGAGAGCAGGGCTCCGTGATGTAAATGAGCTTTTATATGTTTAATGTTTCGTGTCCACTTTGAAGGTGGTTTTGTTGATGTTTGAGAAGAAGATGCACAACTTGTGAGTGACAAATGTCTGCAAAGACAAAATCAAGAGAAGAATGCAGCTGAAGCAGAGCTGGTGTTAAGCAAGCTCCAAAGATTAAAAGAGTCCTCTTTTATCTTGTCCCCGTCTCTTATTTATTCATCCACGTCTCCAGCACCAGAACATAAAAAGGACTCTCCCGGCAGTAAATCAGCCCAACCTTTTTGCTGTCCCCTCCCTTCTCACTCTCTCTTCTCCCTCCCTACTTTTCATCTCTGACTCTATTTGAAGTGGAGCAGGTGACCCACCTGGTGGCAAAGCAGTGGTACTGCACCACCACGCCCAGGATTCAGAATGCAGGACAGGAAGCCCAAAAGCGCAGTCCCCAGTCGATAAGATGAGGATGCACTAATGCACGCAAAATTAGATCAGTCCAGTTAGACTGCTCCTGCACCCCCTCCACATAGATAGATAGATAGATAGCGCTCTCTGCCCATGGGTATATAGTGCACTGTCCCCTCTAGGATACATGAAAGACACACACATGCAGACTGACACACGCAGACGTGCATGGACAGGATATTTATAGTACCCTAGCCTGTTGCTAGGATACCAGCCAGCTCGCAATTGTCAAACATACACTTAGGTTTGTTTACAAAAATGAATATGTGCTGTACGGTTTGCCTGACTCTCTCACACACACACACACCTTTGAGCAGGCTAGTCTCACTGGATCGCTTTGGCCTCTGAGCTGACAGTAACCATGGTGATCCTCCTCAAGAAATGCTGACAGTGTTTATTTCACAGTCTGACAGACTTTGGTTGCTATGGCATCTGTCCCAGCTTCTCAGTAGCATCACTTCAGTAGAGGAAGGTGGCAGCGGGGGAACCTGAGGCATGTGGGACTAACGCTGCCATGGTGCCCCCTGCTGGCCCAACAAGGATAGTCATAATTCCAAAAAGAAAATTCTTTCGATGGAATAGACTCAAGGTCAAGAGTAATTATTGGAAAGAAATTTATGTTTTAAATCTCTAAAACAAACAAACAAACTAGTTGTTAGTTGTTACTTTTTATAGTAGGACACTTATGGTACATGTGGTGCAATGACAGTCAGAGATTAATGCACAACAAGGCCCAAAGCATGTAAGGCATGCACAACAGGTGCCTGCAGACACAGTACAGTAGGAACAAACATGTCAGCTGGCCATAAGGTGAATATCATTAGTGTCTCGGTTTAGCATTAGTATGATATAGACTTAATAAACACAGCTGAGGTAGTTTTATTAAAACAACCTGTACAGTGTCGTGTGTGTTAAAGCTGTTAACAATGACCAACCTGTTAAATCTTCATGGTTTTATTTTATAGCAGGTTAGTGAGCCACATTATTGCACTCAATCAAAAGTGAATCCATTACCACAAACATGTACGGGAAACCACACAAACACCACCATAAACACACGAGCACCTTAAATAGTTACTGAAACTATTTTGCTCATGGCTCATATTAGAAGTTTTATTTTAAATATTTTTAACAGAAATCAGTGGACCTCAGGTTGGAGGCAGGAAATGCTTGTTAGAAAGTATAAAGAAGTGTTTTCATGATGGATGTAGAGTTCAGAGGACAAATAGAAAATCCAACATGGGTGGAGCGTGTGGAGAAATCATCGGGGGGATGCGATGACATTTGTCATGTCCACTAGAGGGCACCAAAGGCCATTTTCGATCCCTGCATCCATTTTTCTTTCAAATTCTCTGCACACATTTTAATATTGCTTCTCTTAACAGATGTCAGTGCCAGTTTTTTTTTATTATTATTATTATTATTATTATTATTATTATTATTATTATTATTATTATTATTAGCATAGTGTTAAAACTAACGCGTGTTTAAGGTAAATTGAATATTGAGTTTCATTAAAAACACCTCTAACTGTTTTCAAACACTTTGAGTCTGATGTTCTTTGCATAAAAAGATTTACAACACTGAAAACTGAAAATTAAAACAACAACTCGTTTGTTTGTCTTTGTGGTTTTTTGTTTGTTTGTTTGTTTTTTTACATTTTTTTGCTTCATTTGACACTCGAAACACGACACAGTCCAATCATGGCTCTGTGTTGTCAGAGGGGTAAAAACGTGGCCCCAAAAATAGGGCTAAAAGATGTCACAGGCGCACAAAATTTAAAAATATGACTGCTTTGCTAATCGTCACATCATAGCTACTTGGCTCCATGAGTGCGTGTGTTTATTTTTTCCTGTAGGAGACCCCTGCTTGCCCCCACCCCCCCTTCAGCTCTCCAACAGACAGACAAACAGACAGGCAGACAGACTGGCTGACCGTAACATTGTAACTGATATATTCAAATACTAGACCATGCGCCATTCCAAATTTGTCTTTCAGCCACGGGATCCCACCGTCTGACCAGAAATAAACACACACACAAACCCAAGCGTCTCCTCTTCTATATACTGTACTCCCCTCTGTGTGTGTGTGTGTGTGTGTGTGTGTGTGTGTTGGGTACCACAGTTAGCAACGCAGGGTCTGGGTAAGGAAGGAGGCTGATTCTCAGTCGCTGATGTAACCTGACTGGGTCACAATGGGCCCACGTGCAGCCCTCTTTGTGGAGCCACCTGATAATCCGTCTGTTTCTAATGGCCATTTAATCCAAAGGAGACCTATTAAGTCTCTGCAGCTTCTGTCTGTGGGCTCGGTGAGCACCACAGGCCCGCTGAACTGCCAGGAAAACTACTTAATTTCTCTCCATTTCAATAGAAAAAAAGAAAAGGAGACTGCACGTCAGCAAGAAAAAGACACGGTTAAGTGCAGAAAATCCTCCTCTCATACATCATGCATTCGCTCCTCCATTCTGGGTTTCTTTGATGGAGTTACAGACAGTAGAGAAACTTGCAAACACTTCATTTTTGTGTTCGAGTGTTTTTGAGGCAGTCGTATCCAGGTAGCTGCACAGATAAAGAAGCTCTCTGTTCCTGCTCTTCC
>NC_140445.1:66702224-66882224 GCF_963576455.1 Neolamprologus multifasciatus
TGTCAAAATCTGAGGAAAACTTCAATCCGTCCATTTTCTTCCATTTATGTAATTCAGCTGTCAGAGCACCAAAGCTAAGGTAGCCCGGGACAGGTCAGCTGTCTGTCACTGTGCTTAAAACATTTTTAATGTAATTTATGAGAAAAGCTCACAAACGTGCATGTTAATAATAAAAAACGTAGCGTATTATCACAGCAGCTGTTCTCCAACCTTCAGCGAAGCATACTCGAGTAAAGCATCCGTTTCTGAAATTTCAGGCACATTCAGGGAAAAAAGCAGAGAAACTCCAAATATTAAAGCAGCGACTTAAACTTTGTTAAATAAGTTCTTGTTGGTCACAATCACAGGGCGTTATGAATCCAAATCGTTTTGTTACAGACACTCACATAAAACGTAAACATGAAACAAAGAACAAAAAGTCTTAATTACAAATAATAAAAGAATTCAATGTCATAAAGAGGAGCTTAGCCTGGAGTTTAACGGCCACAGGTACAATGATTTCCTGCAGCATTCGCTGATGCATCGTGGGTGAGATGGAGCTGTGGGGGTTTTAAACTTATTTATTTAGTCCTCACTCTTCTCAGTAACCTGGTGTTTCTTACTGTGTGTTTACTTTAAAAGTCATCACAGTCTGTCTGAGGAGATGTTCAAAGGATTTGTCGATTGCATCAGTAAATCTGTAAATGTTAGACAACCAGACAATCAGAACACCACCCATCATTTACACCGCCCCCTCTTTATGCGCTCCCTCCCGCTTCCACTTCTCACATAAGGATCCTATAAAGTTACTGCGGCCCAAAGTAGACGCATGCGCGTTAGGTAGCGTGTGTAGTAGTATTATTATTATTGTGAATGGGGGGATGGAGGTGTGGGCATGGGGTAGAGTGGAAATGGGATGGGGGTGGGTGGCTGAGGGGGGCGGTATTTTCGGTGTACAGTCACAAGAGCGACTCGACGGAGCCAGGAAGTAGACTGTTGATGCCTTCAAGTACTTTCTAAACTGTCGTAAATGTGACCTTTGACAGCGGCGCTAACGACCTGCCAAAGCGTTACCACGAAGGGAAAAAGGAGAGAAAGAGAAAGCAAGAGCTCTGTTATTATATGAGAAACTGAAGGAAGAAGTGTAACAAACGGCTGCTTGTACTCTTCCACAATGATACTGCGGGCTGTTAGTGATGAATTGTAGCTATTTCCTTTTTTAAAATTCATTTTAACTCCGGGAATACTGCATTTTGGAAGCATTTTGACCTTTTGCTAAATCACGCTGATACATGAATGAAAATGCAAATTATGCTACACACCAGACAAATATTTCCTGTGCTGCCAGAGCATAAAACAGCTTTGTTCCCTGGCATCCCTGCGTTTATTCTAATAGCAACTTTACAGACTTAAGCGCCTTTGTTTGGTGCTTAAGCCCTCTTGACCCACGGGTAGTCGGTAGGCCCACTGAGAAGAAGCACTTGAAAGTTACAGGTAGACTTGAGACGCGCTCATTTGTTGCCACTTGCTTGAGATCAGACGCTCGTCGGGAGAGGGAGGGAGGGGGAGGGAGGGAGAGCTACACGGTCAAACTGAGCTTTATCTGTCGCTGTGGGTCACTTAATAAGAGCCATTTGGAGCTAGAGGCGACCCGGAGCGCGCAGGAGCCGCAGGCAGAGGCAGATCATCAGTGTGTCAGCAGCAGTCACAATCACACAGATCAGCAGCGCAGAGCACATTGCTCCACACAGGGAAGGAAAAAAACACAGAGAGAGAGAGAGGGGGAGAGAGAGAGAGACAGACGCGGAAGAGAAGTGAGTGAAAGAGAGACGGAGTGAGGGACGGACTGCAGCACACTTTAACTTAACTGCGCTGCGGGATAATTACCAAAAAAAGAAAAAGAGGCGAATCTCAAGTGGCCGCAAAGTGTTGGTGAAGATGCCGCGGGTAGTCCCGGACCAGAGGAGCAAGTTTGAGAATGAGGAGTTTTTCCGCAAGTTGAGCAGGGAGTGTGAGGTGAGTCTGCGGCGCTCGGCGGAAATACAGAGAGAAAGAGGCTCGTTAGAGGAGAGAAGCGTGCTGTGACAAACTTCACACTGTTGGGTAAAACTAATAAAGACTGGCGCACAGAGAGGCTTTCTTATAAGTTGCATTGTTACTCTTTGTTATTTTTGCTCTTTTCCTTTATGTCGTTATGGATTTATTTGTGATATTAATCCCGGATGAACAAAAAAAATTGTATGTATTTTTAGTTTTTTGTTAAAAATACAAACAACAGAGTAGAAAGAAGGATCTGTTTCTGACATCAAGAATCTAAATTCCTCTCGCTTATCTTCAAATTGCAGCTTTCTGAATAGCAATCAGTCCCATTCAGTGCAGATGCCAAATCAAATCCAGCTTCATGTAACAGGTATGTGTGTTATTCTTTTCTCTGTAGATTAAATACACGGGCTTCAGAGACCGGCCCCACGAGGAGAGACAAGCTCGTTTCCAGAACGCCTGCAGAGATGGACGCTCGGAAGTGGTGAGCAAAACAAACATTTTTACTCCTTATAGAAAATAACTGGAGGGGGGGGGGTAGTCCTGTGGACCCATAATGTGACACAAACAGCGGGAAAAGTGCAGAAACTTTTCATTTTATAACAAGCGCACTGATGTGATGTGCAGTGGCTGGATGGTGTTGTGAATGGCACTAGTATAAGAAATCACAAAGACACGGTCGCGGCACTAATACGCGACACTATGAAACCTTATTGTTAAACTGGCTTTGTGCGGATATTTTGATGCGTCCCTGCACCAGGAAGTAGACCTGTTATCAGACATGCAGACCCACCAGACTTCACTCGCGGGCTTCTTTCCTCTGCTGTGCAGCTGCAGTCGTCACATGTCATCACGCAGGCTTCACGGTTCCAACGAACAGAGCAGGAGGTGCAATTTGGGGCCCGAAGCTGCCACTTAAGCTAAACCTCACCTTGCTTGTCTAATGTTGTTGTACACAGGAACCAGACGACAGTAATGATACAAAAGAGTATTTTTTCAATAATCATGTAACTGATTAATACCTGGTAATTAGATTACTATTTTAGTTTAGATACTCAGTTGTGCTGGGCGGTGCCGTGCTCTGCTGTCGCCTGCGTCACACTGATTTATGTAAAAAGTTTTTTCTTTATTTTCACTTAGTGGGGAGCCTGTGGGGAGCTGCTGCAGCAGGAGGTAACTGTGAGCTGGCTCTGCCCGCCTCGCTCCGCTCTTCCAGTGCATCCAGTCAAACGTCCAGTTTGACTGGATGCCTCCCAAAAGCAAATGGCTTTACTCGAGCTCACTGTCACAGCATCACAGTGTCAATTATAGTGCAATGCAGGTGAAACTGCAGGATTCAGCAGTGCGCTCTCTTTGTACCCACAGTGTGAGCAGCACTTAATGTCGCTGTGACGGCTTTAAAACAAATCTGAGTGTGAGATGAATTCTGTGAAAGTGCAACATGTTCCTCTGCATGAAGCTCAGTGTCGAACTTTAACAGCAACATTGTAACAGAAACGTATCTGCATATGTTACCGTCTTCACCGACAAAGCTTTCTCCACAGTAAGCGCAAACAAACCCACGTGACCCGCTTTTGTTTCCTTTCAAACACACAGGGCGCAGCGTTTATAGCGTCAAAGCAAGTCTGGACACATTAATATTCTAATGATGCGATTATCCAAGTCTGTTTCAAACTATCACGCCTCCAATAAAAGGTGAGGTCAGGCGAGAAAGCCTTCGGGCTGCTGGCGCAAACACAGAGCAACTTCTGCCGTCTTAGTCATCCTCGTGGTATTTTTCACAAACACGCTGTCATCCTCGGGCAGCGGCGGTGAGCCCGGAGGGCGCAGGCCATCTAGTTTTACCATCTTTTAGTGGGCCGCGTTGCGTCTGTCTGTCTGTCCGCGCTGTATTTATAAGCCTCTTCTGCCGTGAGAATTGATGGCCACGGTTTTAACGGTTTGACGGCAGCTGTGACATCATGCCTCTGATTTATCTGTCGGCCTGACGCCGTAAAGACCTCCTGCTATTTTAACGGTGAACGACTATTAGACACAATGCGAGTCAAATGCGCTGTCGAGGCTGGCCTTTTATGGAGACAAAGGCTTTTTAATTCTGGATTTTAAAGTTTGACCTCCAACGTGTGTGTAGCGACGTCACAGCACGTTAACGTGTAGCTTTTAATAAAAGGCGCCGTCAATCAATTATTAACTTTTAAAAACAACTGGGAAAAAAATGACATCAGATCTTTTTCCAGCAAAGACTTTTAAATCTCTGGGACTTTAAATAAATCGATTTCCAGAACAAACATGTGAGACTTCCGGACGAACTGTAGGATTAATTTTGCTCGACATGAAAAAATCAAAGACAAAGTTTTAGTGGTTTTGTTTTTCATTATTTTTTGAAAGTAAAATCAGATGTGCAGTAAGTCTTTATGGCTTTGAAAGAAACACTCATTTATCTCGTTTCTGTGCTTCGGTATTTTGTTAGACACGTATCACGAGAAATGAAACGAGCCACGCACACACTGGTGCGTGGCTCTGATCGCAGGGCCAATGTTCAGGATTGATCTGATGGATGCGACAATAATTCAAAGTAAATGATCTTCAGCTCAGCTCATTAGAGATGAGTCCTTTTCTAAACTACTATCGATTTTCATGCTGCGCTGCTCTCTGTCTCTCTCTGCATCTTCATCTCCTTTGACTTCATTTTCTTTGCTCCTCATGCGTCTCTTCGTCTCACTTCACGTCTCCTCCACCTTCGCCTCAGTTTCTCGTCTCCTCTCCTCCACTTCTGTCTTCTTTTCTGCTCCTTTGTCTCCGTTTCCCTCCATCTCTCTTTTTGCCTCCCCTTCCCTCTTTTTTCTCCCAGCAGTAGTAGGCGCAGCAAATTAGTATCAGATGGTTGTAATCCAATACTTCAAATACAGCAGAAACGATGACTCGGCTGTTCTCTGCTCCCCTCGTTCCGTCCTTCTTCTCTTTCATTCAGTTTTTGCTCTCTGATGAGGGACAGATTTGAAAGGGTGCATAATTCATATGCTTCCAGTTTCAGTCGCATCACTAATGCCCTTAGTATTGATCTGTCTCAGCAAACGCAACACATCACACGGACACACAAAGACAGTGTTCGCATTATAAAAACGACATTTTCTAACCTAATTTTCTGCCTCTCTGTTATTCGTTGCTTTCTGACTGCAACGGAGAAATGCATTTTATTGATTTTCATTTCATTTGTGCTTCTGTGTGTTTGTGTGGAGGTACGTGTGCATATTCCGAGCGGAGCACATCCCATTAGAGCGAGAAGCTGTTTCACAGAAACGCGAAAAGAAGAAACACTCGAGCCTGATGTGATTATATGTTTGTGAGGAGAGCAGGCCGCTGTTTCAGTTGGAGCTTTTGTTCTGAGAGGAGAGCGGTTAGACCACGAAGAACCTCAGAAAGGCAAAGAGGAGGAGGCTTTAACATTTGTCACTTATTTTCAGCTTTCCTGCTGAATGTACTTCTTCTGCATTTCTGGACATTTTAAGAAAAAAGAGATTAACATTGATTAATTACAATAATGCAAAACTACTGAACTTCTAAATGCCAGCTTCTGGTTTGTTATCCAGTTTCAAGGCCCAAGCTGAGATATAACAGTAAGGTCGAGCAGATAAAAATGCTCATCCAGAGCCACAGCTGTGCAATATCCTCTTATTATCACTCTGAGTCATTACATACTGAGCTTGCTCAGTCAATATTAGTCCTCTTTACACCCTTTTAGGAATATTTTTAATGTGCAGCCTGATAAAGTTCAATAAAAGTCACAAAACAAATACAGAGCAAGCGACACTGTTAAATGTAACTCAGAAAGTCCATGTTTGAATTATTAAACCAAACCAAGTAGGTTTTTTCTTTTTGCCTATCTAACCAAACAGTGACAGAAAAAGAAACGTGGAAGTGTAAATGCAGCCGTCCCAAACGGGCCTTCAGCTCCTCTCTTTGCTTGGACGTCACTGGCTTCCTAATACTGGCGTGTACACTGATGCTAAAGCTGTGTTCATGTGTGACAGCAGTAAGCAAGAGCCTGTAGGCAGAGCATGGATAGTGAAGACCTGTGGTACCGAAGTCCTGCGTAAAATATATTGTTATTTTCCTCAGAAGCTAAATGAAAACGAGCATTTTGAAGTCAAAACACCAGTTGTCTAAAAAGTTCTGTGTTGAGATCTGTTTTCAAAAAATCAGAACTTCATGCACATTTCAAATGATCTCGTTTCCATTCCTCCACAGGCCTTCGTAGCGACAGGTACCAACCTCTCGCTCCAGTTCTTCCCAGCCAACCTGCACGGAGATCAGAGGCAGGTTCCTACCAGGGAATACGTCGACTTCGAAAGGGAGTCGGGAAGGGTAGGATGAGTGAAAGATGCTCCAGCAAACACATTTCTTTCATTTTGTAGTGTGAAGCGCAGCAGTCAGTGTCAGGCAGCGAGGCGCATCGTTTGCACCTTTAATCACGCAAACAGCAAAACCTGCACAGGTTTGAAAACAGATGTTTAGTCATGTGTGCTTGATTCATATAACGTTGACATTGTGAAACTTTTAACAAAAAAATAGAGAAACGGTGTCTGCCCTTTGCTTTCTGTTCCGCTTTTATTCAAGAAATGAAAATGACACCAAAGACAAAAAAAGCCTCATGTGAATTTCTGAGTAGACGTGTATCAGGACATGTTTGACTTCAACTTTTAGCCAATAACAGCCGACAGAAAACACTGATTTGTGTGTCAGGGGTCGCACAGGCGCCCACGATGGACTTGGATCAATGAGATGTGGACGCATTTAGTCTTTTTTGCAAAGAGAAGCTTTTAAACCAGCGTGGGCTGATTGTGACTGTGAACACGATCTTGTTCTCAGAGGTGAAACTGAGCTTCGTCTCTCACGACAGCAAACTGATGAAAACCTTGTTTGAGCTTCTAACATCAAAGAAGTTAAACAACTTTGAGCTCACAAGATGTTCGTTTGCTGCTGCTTCCAAAGTCATATCCACTGCTCGTAAACCGGCGCTGCCGTGTTTATGTGTATGTTAATTGTGTCCCCTGGCGCCAAGCCTGGACTCTTCCTATGGTTGTGTGTGTGCGTGTGTCAGAAGACCCTCCACGGACACTGGCCAGCTGAAATGAATGCCGGCTGGCGGCTCATTAAAAATGCATTCTGGGGAATCGATGGACCTCCGCGCCCTGAGGCTGACGGGCTAATCTCACACTGTTAATTATTTAGCTCAAGTGCCCTGACGTTGGGAACTCATGTGTGTGTGTGTGTGCACTCGTGTTAATGGGTGATTAGCATTTTGCAGACTTTGTGTTTAGTGTCAGGCAAAAGGATGCACGCGTACGGTTTGCATCTTCTCTGTCACCTTAATGCTGCTCACAGATCTATGAAGTTTTAATGAGGCCAGCACTCGTCAATGTAAAGCAGCTCAACAGTTGTTTGGTAGCGCCAAAGTCGAGGCCTCGCTGTCTGCGTCTCCCTCGTGAGACGAACAATGTTGACGCTCGTGCAGACAGCGTGGCGTTTGACTCCATATTCATGTTTTAAACTGAAACACAAACGAGTCCTTCTGCTCGCTGTCCGGCTCGAGGACACTCTCCTTTCATGCTTCTCCAACAAAAGACGATCTTTTCTTTGATGTAAGATTCATTTTCATTAAACGACACAGGAGAGCGCGGTTTCCCGAGTGCAAACAACTCCACTCTGCCGTATCAGTGCAGAACCTTTGTTCGTGCACTCGGTGTACAGTTTCTGCAGTGTTACTCCACCAATATCTTTAGTTTCACGCACACAAACACACACTGCCTCGCTCTCCCACTGGACCTTCCTGCAGAAGATGACTGTCAGGCCAGGCCAGAGATCTCGTGTACGTTGCAACTTCTTCTCTTAATTACTGTCACGGCTAACCCACACAGAGAAACACGATGCTCGGGGATAGTTGGGGTTTTAACTGCTTGCAAAACAATTCGTGCAGACGAAAACTTTTCAAAATGAAATTACAGCACAGGGTAACTTTAGATATAAATGGGGTTATCTTTCTTGTAGTTCTCCTGATCCTTTCTCTGTTCGTTATTCTTTTGATTTTACATCAACATCCATACTGCTTCAGCTTTTTTCACTCTGCCAGCTGGACTCAGATCCTTTGGGTCCCTAAGTTAGATAAATGGTAAAGAAAATGGGTCCATCCAACCCTCCGTCCACTCCCGGTATGTTTTGCACATATCCTCACTCCCACACTGTGGGCTTCATCCCCCACTCGCTCTCATCCTCACTTCATCTGCTCTACGCCTCCATTTCTCCCCTTTTCCCGCCTTCGTTTCCAAACACTGATGGTGCCAAACCAAAAGAGTGGCACAGCCAGGTTAAACTTGGCGACTGAGCATATGGGGTGTGTGTAAGAAAGAGGGAGAGAGGGAGTGTAGAAGTTACAGGCTCGCTGTTTTGCTGCAGGCTAATGGGAGCCAGCTGTGGAGGAGGTTAATTTTAGCGTTAGCTGCTAAGTTGCTAGCAAGCCTCTGCACAGGAACTGTAGCGCCGGCAGCAGCTTGGTCTGAAACAGACGACAGCACGGTTCTTATTTTAGAGTTTTGGAGCATTAAAATGTCAAAACGTTGACTTTGCGTCGCGCTCAGCGTTGGATTGGTCTATCTGGGTCAACCGTGCCGTGTTCAGAGGCAGGTGTGACCTGAAAATTAAACCCATTTCTAAATAAATGTTGCTGTTTAACGACAAAACAACTACACACTATTATTTAAGTTTCAAATACTGAGTGGTGCTTTCTTCTGTAATCAGAGTAGTTGTTGTTAATCGTGTTTACATGTGATTTGTTAGATGCTTGTTGAGTCATTTTTTTGTTCATGAAAGTCCTTAAAAATCGCTTTTCCCCTTCGTTGATTCTTTCGTGGGAGTAACCACGTTTCTAAAATGGATATCTGCCTTTCTCGCCACATTCCCATCCTCCTCTACTCTGCAGCTTGTAACAGGACAGCTCGAGACATCGCCTTTTTCACTGACCCAAAAGAATCGAGGGGAAGAGGCCATAACACCGTTGGGTTGCTGTTCGGACCCGAGGTGCTAAAGTAAAGGTGCTCTTTTGGATTGAGGTGTGATGATTGTGCAGTCCACTTGTTGTTAGCAGTGTCACCAGTGTTGTGGCTTTCTGCTGCTGTGTGAGGGTTCGGTGTATTGTTATTCAGAGATGCTCTTCTTGGTTTAAGAGGTTTGATTACAGCTGCCTCCTGACCTCAGCATCAGTAAGGCACTTTTGCCAAAGCTGCTGCTCACTGAATACTTTCTCCTTTCTTTACTTTTTATTGTGATCTGTAAACCCCAGTGATGGGTGCATGGGGAAAATCCCAGTAGATCACCAGTTTCTGAAATGCTCAGACCGGCCCACCTGGCACCAACAACCACGCCACGTTTGCAGTCACTTAATGACCTTTTGTCGACATTCGGATGCTCTTTTGCAGGATGTCCTGAGCATGTCTACGCGCCTAAATGCATTGATCTGCTGCCATGTGAGTGGCTGATTAAATATTAGCATTAAGCAGAAGTTGCCTAATAGAGAGAATGTTTTGCGTGTGAAGACGCAGAAAAACTGAAAACATGTTCATGAACCATTTTCAGTCGCACGTGTATGAACTGTAAAGTTGTTGTGTGATGGTTTTCAGCGCTGAGGCTCCGTCTCTGTTAAGTGTTCTGACTTTGATCCGGTACGACGAGCCCGCTACTTGTAACGCGTTACTGTAATCTGATTACTTTTTTCAAGTAACGAGTAAAGTAAGGGATTACTATTGCAAAAACGGTAATTAGATTACCGTTACTTTCCCGTAGGAACGCTGCGTTACTGCGTTACTAAAACCGTGATTTTTTTGCGAGAATGTCTCATGACAGTGACGTAAGCGAGTGCGACGTTCGTGACAACAGCTGTGTGCAGATCAACAATGGATCATATATCGAGTGCAGAGAGAGTATGAGCGTGCAGCGTTTAAAGCGTGGAAGTACTGACCTTACTTTGAGTTTGATTCCATAAAAAGTGACAAAAACATTAGTGTCCGTTGTGCGTGGGAAGAAAACTTCTTTTTACAGCGAAAAAAACCCCTAAACTTCCAAACAAGCACCGAGTAGCTACGACGTAATGGGAAACTCACAGAGAAACTCACGGATTCTTCCACTGACCGCTGCACACCTGCACCAGGGTAAACCTCCGCCTACCCCACTCCTGCTTTACAGGTGAAAATAGAGCAACAGGACCGCTAGTCTTTGACTTTATTTATTTTCTGCTGTGTTTTACTTGCATCTATTTGAAAGACTGAGTGTAAACACACAAAAAATATTTTATTTTATGTGCTGGAATGTGCAGAAAATAGGTTTAAATGTTAAACTAATTTCTTCCAGTCAGAGAATGTTGCAGATAATTAAATGTTTGCTTCATGCATAAAGTTAAAAGATTAAAACTAATAAAACAAGTTTTAAAAAGAGACTTTTCCATTTGATTACATTTTGTATGATGATTATGCAGAAAAAGTAGAATTGGGCTGAAAGATCTATCACTTTATCACCTATTCAGGTTGTAAATCGTGTTTTTAAAAAGTAACTAAGTAACTAATTACTTTTGAAAATAAGTAATTAGTAAAGTAATGGGATTACTTTTTTGGGGAAGTAATCAGTAATTAGTTACTGATTACTTTTTTCAAGTAACTTGACCAACACTGGTGAGTAATCAGATCTGCAAAGTCGTCGAGCTCGCAACCCAAAACACTTTAAAGAATTGTCAGGTGATAACTTACCGTTTGTCGTGACAACTGATGGAAATTAACTCCACTTTTTATATTAATTCATACAAATATGTCGCACACCCAGCGGGCCTCACTCTCTCTTTGTCCGTGCCTCTCCGTGCCAAATGATTAGATACGATTATTGTGCCTGCAGATAAAAGTTGTTCCAGATCGATAGGAGTGAATAGAAAATATGGCAAATATGGACACAGCTGTCGATGTATGTTATTGCACCGCCGCAGCTCCACGCCAAGAGTAAACGGACAACTTTTGAGTCATCGACAGCTTTCAGAAGAAGAATGTTCGCAATCATAGTCACTCTGAAAATGTTTTTTAGGTTAGATACACAACAGTGGTGCAAATCAGCTGCTGCAGAAAGTGGACATTTCAAATGAAGTCAGAGTCACACTGTGATGGATGCAAATGCTTTGGCTTCTTTGATCAATGTGAGAAGACGCCAGCTGTGAACCTAAATGTGCATTTCAGTGTGTTTGTCTTCTTCGTGCTCCAACCTCAGCGTTGTTTTCAAAGATGGTGAAAAAGTTCTTCCAGATGGCAGCGATCTCTCTGACACACACAAGCCCCTCACATCATTCCTTATCTGACGCCTGTGCTGCTCTCTAATTTATTCATCAGCTTTAAGCCTCCAGGACTCACAGCAGCATCATGTGTGCGTGTGTGCGTGCGTGTGTGCGTGCGTGCGTGCGTGCGTGCGGTGTTATGTTTCCCTCTGAACGGAAGCTGTGCCATCGGTGCGTGACTTGTCAGTGACATCATCAAAGCCAGACCACTAATTGGTTCCCTCTGCTACTGCTTCTCTTCATCCAAGCCTGTGTGTGTGTGTGTGTGTGTGTGTGTGTGTGTGTGTGTGTGTGTGTGTTACTCAGACAGCCCGAGTGGCTTTTCTGTTCATTTTAATGAAGGTTGTTTGATTGAAATAAGTTAAAGTAAACTTTGATCTGAGCCCCACAAAGACACACCCACACATACACACACACACACACACACACACACACACACACACACACACACACACACACACACACACACACATCCACACACATCCACACACATCCATGTGCTTCTCCTCCCACAGAGTATCATGTTTCCTGCTCAAGGGCTCAGATCAATGACCACACCCACTCCCACAATGCACTGCTCTGTCTGGTGTCCTCTGTTTGTGTGCTCTTTGTGCGCGTCCCCGTGCTGCATGCTCACATCTTTGTGTTTGAATGGAGCTCTCTTCCTGGACTCAGTCTGGTGAGGAATCCAGCACGAGTGTGTCAGTCCTCTCTCTGAGTCCTTCTCTTCCAGTAAACGTGTGCTGAGCTGGAACAAAGACGTGCAACAGGTCACCTGTGTGTTTCTGTCCCCGTGAGCCTCAGATGTCCTGACGCGATCGCACACTTTTCTCTTCCCGTTGCTGTTTTTTATGGTTTTCCTGCCTCTACAAAAAGAAGGACAGCCAGTGTTCTGAGTGGAAATGTTTTATGTGTACTTTGTGCCTCTGAGTTATTCTTCTTTTTTTACGCTTAGGGTGCTCAAAATGTGGTCAGCAGGTGCACTGGCAGCCTGAAAGCCCATCGAGGAAAGAATTCACTTCTGCTCATTTCATTCATTCATAATTCACGTTCAGACGAGGACACAGGTGAATGTGCTGAACTCTTTTGTTGCCGTCGTCGCAGCGCCCTGAGCCTTCCTTACAGTGACAAATACAGCTGGTTTTTCAGATTTAAATTCAGTGAGCAGTGTTGAACCACCATCCTCGTAAAAGACGCGTTAACTAACTAAAGGCTTTTCGTGTGTTGGCTTTAGCTTCACACTAGGGATGCAACGATACCAATTTTTTAAAAACTGATACGATACCGATACTTGGATCTGAGTACTGAGTACAAAAAACGATACTTCTACCACACACACACACACACACACACACACACACACACACAAATGCAATGAATTGGAAGACAGGTTTTATTTTATTCTCTGCCGATAAAAAATAAAATCTTAATAAAAATGACCACAAAAAATTTCAAGTGAAAAATAAGCACTTCTGTTAAATTATTGCAGAGTCTCCACATTGTAATTTAACAAAATATCACTGAACTATTGGCACTGTCTCGAGCTTTCAGAATAATAAATAAACACTTCTGTTTGGAATAAAATAAATACAAATTAGGTTTGAGAATAAAATAAACTGTTAAATTATTGCAGAGTGTCCATATTGTAAACAAACAAACAAAATAACGAAAGTATTTGGCATTGACGAACAAACTCCTCATCTGCCCGTGGATCATCAGTCCACTGTGCCGTTAAACCAAGGACTGACATCGCGCACACACTGCTTGTCTTTACCTCTTTAGAAACTTTTGGCACCATTATCTCCCTGATGTGTGGGCGGCTGGGAATTTCATATCGCAGCTCGAGCATGCTGAGAAGAATCCTATGTTTTCCACGACCGGCATTGGCTGGTCATCCAGAGCGATAAAATGAGTCAGAGCCTCTGTTATTTTAACTGCCCGTGGATTTTCTCTTGACATTTTTCTTCGCTTTTCCAAAACCTGAGTTAAAGTTGGCTGTTCCACACTGCTGACATTTTGTTTAGCCTAGCTACAGCAGCCTCCAGTTTCTCTTTTTTATCTGGAGCTGCCAGTCTCACTCGCCTAACCCTGTGCCTGTTTAGCGCGGGATGTCCCCCTAGTGGCCAATCTAAAAAACTACAACAAAAATGACAAACCACCCTCTGATTAATGAAATAAGTTAGTATCGGTTCATGGTATCGGTTAACTTTTACGAGTTAACCGATACCACATTTTACAGTATCGGTCCCGATACCCGATACCAGTATCGGTATCGGTGCATCCCTACTTCACACCCAAGCTCACATGTTGGCATCAAAACTATCAGAAAACCTTTAAAATGGTTTAAGGGGTCATGTGTAGCAAACTCACAGTACGTTGTGATATAAACTTCACTGTTTCCCCATTAACTTCTTGCTTTGGTCTCCATCACCTTTGGTTTGCATGTAAAAGGGAAACTGCTAAATCCTGATAAGATGCTGGATGAGCACAGATTGTAAGCTGAGCTTTGAAACAGACGCTGATGTTGGCTGAGTTCAAACCTGATGGATCAGCTGCAGTTTGTGGATCGGTGTAGCGGCAACAGCGTTTCTCCACGAGAGAACGACGTCTGCAACATCATTATTTCAAACCTACAAGATGCATCTGTTTTCCTGCATCACAGTAAACATGGCAACCTGTTGCTCTTTGGAAAATGTTGCTGCTTTGCTGCAAAGTTTTTTTCTTTGCCTGATCAGATATAAATCATTTTCTTGTTTGGACATTAAGCTCCGCCCCCCACCTCCCCATGCTCCACACGGCTGTTGTTGACAAAATCAAGCATGATGAAAATAATGATGTAATGAGAATAGTGAGATACAAAAAACACCAATGATCTGATTCCT
Source organism: Neolamprologus multifasciatus (assembly GCF_963576455.1). Taxonomy (NCBI): domain Eukaryota; kingdom Metazoa; phylum Chordata; class Actinopteri; order Cichliformes; family Cichlidae; genus Neolamprologus; species Neolamprologus multifasciatus. The sequence goes on from NC_140445.1 coordinate 66,716,487, forward strand.
GCTACAGTAGCTGAGTAAAGCAGGTCCAGGTCACATGATGTGGGACGTAACCTTCACCTCCTCTGATGTCCTGCAGCTTCTCTTCAGTTCATGGACTGAAAAACAAACACAATACTTTGGAAATCTGCAATCATATCAGTTAAACTGTGTCTGCAGAATATTTGGCAATGCAAAATGTGCAGGTGCGTTTCAGCACGTGTGAGTCTTTGGAAAAATATTTAGTGCTCTCTCGTGTTTGTAAGTGTGTCTCCAGCGCGTGGAAGGATTTGCATGATATTTCCATGAAAGCCACAGGAACATGCCACAGTGTCTGGCACTCTGCTGCACACAGAAAGGACTTTGCATTGCAATGATGCACATTATGTGTCTCGGGGCAGTTAGAGATTCAGACTGGGGCAGGGCCGAGGCACTCACAATAGAGGCACCAACTGCCAGGAATTGTTTTGCAATACAAAGATATGACCTGAAAAAAGTTTCAACATTTTCACTCTGTGAAAACTGAAAAGTGAGGCCTGTGGATCAGTTTGAGAAAAGCTTCTTCTTCGTGGGTTCGTGTTTGTTTGTCTTCACCTCTCACATCTGTCTCAGATCATTTAGATGGAAGCTCAAAGTCGTATTTGACATTATCCAAGATGACCTGGCAGTTACTGTGTGTGTGTGTGTGTGTGTGTGTGTGTGTGTCGCATGTTGTTTTGCAGTCTTTATAATTACAGGGTGGAAAGGCAGAAGAAGAGAGAGTGGTCATACAGTAGAAGAGTACCCTGCTATTATACTTCTGTTGCTTTAGCAGGTGTGTGTGTGTGTGTGTGTGTGTGTGTGTGTGTGTGTGTGTGTGTGTGTGTGGGACAGACAGAGACAATAGGCCTGAGGACGTTAGGCTGTATTCAGCAGGGGATTAGAAACAGAAGGCCAGTAACGTGCTTTATCTACACCTGCTGCTGTCACACCTGGCACACACACACACACACACACACACACACACACACAGGTCTATGACTTTAATCTTTGAGGTGAACTTTATATGTAACATCATCACTGTCAGCTTTGAGTTTGAGCTTTTAATAAGCGCTGAGTTAGTCATTAATTTGCTTTACATTTTCCTCCATGTTTGAGCCAAAAGTGACCATATTTGGACATGAGGGTGGACTGTGCTAAGCTAGCTCTAGCTAGCTCAGAAAGCACATGTGAGCACATCACACAGTTTCCAGTTATTGTGTGGATGCCCTCAAAGGCATCCACACAATAACTATTGAGTTCCTGTTTCTCTTTATTCTTTATACTTTATTCTTCAAGTTGCTCCGTTCTTTGCCGCTTAACTACTTCCACAATTTTTCGTGCAATTTTCACCATTCAAATTTCACAAGATTCTGCTATTTCTGCTCATTCCTGCTATATCTTTTTGTACTTTTAACTAATATACTTTTTAAAATATTAAGCTTTTTATACAATATTTTTGCCCATTGAAATGAATGGAACACATTATCAATGTGGTCACTTGTTCCTGCTCGCCGGGCTGAGCTGTGTTTTAGCTCAGTGAGATGAGCAGCCGTTCTCAGACTGGGAGGCCCGGGTTCAAATCCCGCTTATGGCAACATTTCTTTCAGTTAACAATTAAACTTTTTTTAACTCTTTTCAACACAAATTTAAGCTTTTTCAGCTGTCTTCTGCAAAAACCTATTTTCAGCAGAAATCTGCTGTTTGAACTCTTTTCAGCAGAATTTTCACCTCTTTTCAGCCCAAATTCTGCTTGTTCACCTCTTCTGCAAAATTTTCAGCCTTTTCACATCTTATCAGCACAAATCTCAGCTGTTTTCAGAAAAAAAACTATTTTGAGCAGAAATCCTGCTAATTTACCTATTTTCTGCAGAATTTTCAACCATTTCACTTCTTATCAGCGTAATTCTCAGCAGATTCTGCTCATTTCAGCAGAATTGTCAGACTCTCCATCTCTTTTCTTGTGAGAATGACTTTGGCTCAGTGAGATGAGAAGCTGCCTTTAGACCAGGAGGGCCAGGTTTGAATCCTGCTCAGGGCAAAATAAAAATTTTCACCACTTTTCAGCAAAACTTTCTCTGTCTTTACCCCTTTCAGTAGAATTTTTGGCTTTTCACCACTTTTCAGCAAAAATTTCTGCTTCTTCGCCTGTTTTCAGCAGAATTTTCAGTTTCTTCACTGCCATACAATTTTTGCAGCTTTTCATCTTTTTCAGCTATTTTCAGCAGACAGCTTCAGCGTTACAGCATCCACACAACATTTTCGCAGGAAATGCAAATTTTTCTAGTTGCTATTAAAGGTTCATTCTCAGAGAAAAACTGCAGCACTCAGTTTTTACACAGGTTGTTAACAGTTAACCACACAGTAAGCTGTATTATGTGTTATATTATTACATTAAAAGAGGTCTTAAAAAAAAAACAAGACGTTCAGCTGAAACCAAGAACACAGTCAGAGGTCACAGCCAGCGTAAGCACCAGCCTCATTCGAAGTGGTCAAGCTCTTAATCACACGTACTTTAAAGCAGGGGTGGGAACTCCAGGCCTCGAGGGCCGGTGTCCTGCAGGTTTTAGATGTGTCCTGATTAAATGGCTAAATGACCTCCTCAACATGTCCTGAAGTTCTCCAGAGGCCTGCTAATGAACTAATCATGTGATTCAGGTGTGTTGACCCAGGGACAGATCTGAAACCTGCAGGACACCGGCCCTCGAGGCCTGGAGTTCCCACCCCTGCTTTAAAGTAAACCCACAGAGTTGTCATGGAGCTGCGAGCTGGCTTTTTGTACCAAGTTTGTCGATTTCTTTGTTAAAGTCGGAGGTCTTTGGGGACTGACTCAAGCATGAATCCAAAGACCTGCAGTTTTTGGCACGTCTGTGTAAAATGCAGTTTTACACCTCTGGAGACGGGAAATTGGTTTTAAATCGTTTTGTAGTTAGAATAGGTTTTAATGTTATTGCATAACATGGCTGCAGGATCCGTCTGTGTGATTGTAAGTACAGCTGTTTTAGCGTATTTTCCTTTGCATCATTATTAGCATAATGAGTATATGTCAGTGGATTAACCATTTCTGTCTGGTTTTATTGACTGATCACATGGTTTCAAAATGACCCACATCAGCGATATCACAGAGTGTTCATGTTGATAACTATTGAGCTTCAATCCATGTAGTGTGTGTGCGATGAATAAAGCCTTAAATGAATTCATACCGGAGCTATTGTTGAGATAAAGAATTGAGTTCCATTTGAAATATGAGAATATGGGAATCTTTTCTCCTGCATGCTGGCTACGATCTTTAGACTAAACTCTTTCCAAACGTCTCCCTCACCTTCTTTAACTTCCAGAGATGAGAAAACGACGTCTGCTGGCTGTGAGAAGGCCGTCGTGTGTGCTGTGGATGAATCAGGAATGATTCATGTGATGTGCACTTTATTATCCTCGCAGCTGTCCTGAGACTGTTTTACAAAATCCCTCCATTCTTCAGAGCAGAAGAATATCACACTGCATCATACGAGGCGATCACGGGCGATGAGAGGAAAGAAAGGAGCGAACGGGGAAAGAAAGCATCTGGCTGCTGACTCAGACGCACACATGGGCACGTGTTTATTGTGTGAATAACACACACACAGATTTCCACATAGTTACTACAGTCTTTAATCTAAATCTCACACACACACACACAGACACACACACACACACACACACACACACACACACACACACACACACGCTGGTGTTTGTGTGACTCTTTGTAATCGACACATTCAACCCCCCAGACACTGATGTTACATTCTTCTGGATAATAACATAATTACTGCACTAAATCAGTCGGTGCCTCCTGCTTAGACAGTAGACACACACACACACACACACACACACACACACACACACACACACACACATACACACACACACACACACACACACACACGCACACACACACACACACACACGCCTGAAAGCAAAAAAGTTATGTGCTGAATTGTGATGGAGGGATTAAAGAAGGCACGTTTTTGTGTTACTCGATTGTGTTTGCGTGTGTAGGAGAGACGCACTGCCACAACTCAACGGGCTGAAACACAGATACCCATTGTGATCACACACACTTTGTGGGCACTGGTCTGTGTGTGTCTGTGTGCGCTGTAGTGGGTTGTTGTGCTGACTAGATGGTTGGCATCAGGCTGAATGAAGGGCAGTGTGCCAACACATCTCCCTCCATCTGCGTCACACAATGTCTGCCAACATATACTCTGCCTTTCTCTTTGTTACACACACACACACACACACACACACATAAGCACTTACAACACACCGGTGGATGTTAGCATGTGATACGTCTTTGCTCGGCTCTGTTTTTTCTGACAAAGTGGAAGAAAATAAGACAATTAGATTTCTATTCTTTACACAAACGCAAATATTCACAGAAGAAATAAAATTCGCACTCATTCACAAACTAACTGGTTCTTCCTGTCACGTATCCTCATCAATAACACATGAGGAGAATTCGTTTAAACAGTCAAGAGTAACACGTAACAGGAAGTCGTATATTCAGTGAGCAGAGACACACAAACACACCTGTGAAGGTCACAACAGGTCAGTCAGGATATTTCACCCAGTGTTGCCAACTCCTCAGTAAGGAAAATCGCTATTGGCTGTCCTAAAAGTCGCTAGAAGTCGGTAGATGACGTCATCACCTAATTTGCATAATTGGTCATGCTAATGTAATTGTAACCTACGGTGTTGGAGAGAGAAATAACATCGTGGAAGAGACAGTGATTGGAAAAAAAGCACTATGCTGCTAAAAAAGGAAAAATAGATATTTGCAAAATTCCGCCTAAATATGTATTTTACCTGGTTAATGTGTGTGGGGGGGCGTGGTCTGCAGCGCCGCTGGGAGGCGGACGCACCTGAGCGGCACCCGCAATCACGCCTCGCCGCCTTAAAGTCTGCTCTCTCTGTGCTGTTGTTGGTGTGTGTCGGGCTGTGAGCTGCAAAGCTACAGCCGGCTGTGTGCGTCAGCAACCGTGTGTGAAAAGCGGTCAATAAAGAGATGCTGAAAAGCGTGTTCATGCAAACATCGTCGGGTCTGCCGTGATATGTTTACAATAAGACTTCTGGTCCCGACCGCTGCGCACAGTGTCTGCAATTCGGGGCTTTCATCTTTACAGGACTGTAAGCTGTCGTCTGTGAGGCGTGAGCGTGTTTGTTTGTAACGTAGTTCACGGTGGAGCTGCTGACATAATGTGGATCGAAGATCCATAACTGGCTACCTGGGGTCAAAAGTCTCGATAAAAGCACGGCGTTTCGGCGAGTACACCGGCTTCCGCAAGTGTGACGCTTATTTTGAGCGGTGAAAAAATAATAAGATATAATTTTATTTTTATATTTCAAAATCACAATAATCTTCCAATTTAGAACTACAAGTTAAAAAAAGAACTAAACACAAATAAAATACACTTCAGCGAAATACTTCTAATTTATTTTCCCAAACCACCCGGAGCCGCAGTATAAGAACAAAAGAGCCGCAGGTTGCCGACCCCTGCGCTAGGGGGTCTGAAAACTCGCTAAATATAGCGACAAAGTCGCTAAGTTGGCAACACTGATTTCATCAGCCATCCAATCACTGAGGGACCTCTTCGTGTCCGTCATCAATCTAAGCTGTGTGAAGTAGACAGACGAGAGCGAGCATGATGCTAACGTATGAGTGACAATGTTAGCCACACTCATACGTCTGCATTTCTATGGATGGATAAGCAACAGTACAAAAAAGATGCTGATTGTGACTCTATGATATCATCAGAAGAACCAAAGACCAACGCACACATGTGCACTCACACATGTGCACTCACACACTGGTTTAAAATAAGTCATAATTACTTAGCAAGAACCAAGAACCACACGACACTGCACGTACCAACCGTTAAAAGCAATTAACAAAAACGAAACAAACGGAAGGAAGACAAAATAGTCTCTTAACCAGCGGTCCCCAACCCCCGGGCCTCGGACCGGTACCGGTCCGTGAGTCGTTTGGTACCGGGCCTCGAGAGTTGAGGCTCAGGTGTGAAATGTATAGTTTTCAGGGTTTTTATCGGTTTTCAGCATTATTTTGTTATCGTTTTTATCGTTTACTCGGTTTTCCTGGGTCTTCCCACATGGAAAAGATATTTATAACTCTTATAAAGTTTCTGTCTTGTATGAAACTTGCATGAAAAGCACACAAGAGAGAAAACAGATATAAGATCCCTTAAAAAATTATATAATGAAACTTGTATGTTTTGGATACTTACTAAAGAAATACATGAAAGTACTGAGATAGTGGCCACTTTCATGAGTAAATCATATGTTTTTACTATTTCTTTTCCATATGGGTTTTCTCTTTTTCGGTACCAATACTAGTTTTATTTTGTTGTATTTATCCGCGACACCTTAAAGGCCGGTCCGTGAAAATATTGTCGGGCATAAACCGGTCCGTGGCGCAAAAAAGGTTGGAGACCGCTGACTTAATAAATAAATATATTTATATTCAGTGCAATGCTGCAAGATTCCTGTGTTGAGGATTTAATGTTAGAGTCCAAAGAGAAATCGATCTGATCAGAGAAAAAGACAAAAGAAGCATTTTGACCTCAATGAAAATAAACCCAACACATCTCAGATCGTCAGGCGCAACGGGAGACTCGCTGGTGTAAAATCTAACATTAGAATAATGAAAACGATGAATCATTTTACAACTGCAGCTTTTACCAGGCATCACACACAGAGATGATCCTATCAAAGAGAAAGTACAATTTGAAAGGCCGTGGACTCAAAATAGTGAAATAGTAAAAGAACAAAATCGAGCCAAGGAAACTGTTTCTCACGCTTAACGTCACTTAATAGCAGTCTGTGTGCACGCTCAGCCCTTTAACACAGAAACAGCCGCGGCGCCCTGGTAAATGCACGGTTATGGGAAACCATGTGAAGTATATTTAACCTCAGTAAACTTCACATGTGATGACAAAGCAGGTTGGCACGTGTGGTTTTAGAGTCTGTTTGTTCTTACAAGTGAAAACGTGAAGTTTGCTTCGAACGTTGTTGTTGAAGACTCACAGTGGACGGTCGCACTAAAGTATGTGTAACTCTTACCAGTTAAACCAGTACATACATCGTCTCTGAGAGTAAGAGTGAGGCAGCGCTTCACTGAATGTGGTTCACATTTCCACTGGATTTCTGTTTGTTTTTCATATTCGCTGCAGTGTGTGAGTCCTCCTGTCTTCACGTGTGTGTCTTAGTAAATGGATGTGGGGGTTGACATGGTTCTCTCTCAGAAGGAAGTCTGTGGTCGGGCCGTTTCTACATATTTTCCCCTCACACACACATGCACAGACACACACATGCACACACAAACACACACACGCGTTTTCCCTGTCAAGCTAAATGAAGCTTTCTTTTAAAAGCAATATGCAGCCCCACAGATGTGGAAGCCATTCCTCTTGCTCTCTCTTGCTTTCTCACACACACACACACACACACACACACACACACACACACACACACACACACACACACACACACAGAAAAACATTCACTCGAATAAACACAAAAACCCACAGTCTCTTGGGGTGCGGTCTCCCCTGCAGCCCCGGTGCAGTGTGGGTAGCTGTCGTAAAAGAGGTCCTGTGAGAGAGCGTCCAAAAATAGCCTGAGTAAAAATGCAGGACCAGAAAGCTCACCCAGTGTCTCGCAGAGAAATCCAGTCATCTGTGTGTCTGTGGAAGTGTTTAAGTTTTGTTCATTCATACAATAACACTTATCGATGCTGATAAAAATACACACAAACACAAACACACTCTGCATCTGTCAGAGGTGCTGCTTCATTCAGAAATCAGGGTAAAGAAAAGGCTGAGTGTCCTGCATCGTACATCATGAACTCTTTTGGCTGAAATAATTTCTTAAATCTTGTGAAATTCATTGTTTAGTCTGACTGTGTTTAACTGACTGTGTTTGGCTGCTTCTTTGGGTTTTTGCGTCCGTTCATCTGCAAACGAGCTGAGAACGCAATACTGATTTATTAGATGTGTTTTTATTGATCTCTGAGGGCCTTTCTCAGGAGCACAAAGACTGGTAGAATGAGCCCCGTATGTTTTTGAGGAAGTGAGAAATGTGATCAAATATAAGTTTTTAAGGCACATTGATTTTTGCAGGTTCAGGCTTGCAGAGGCATCTTTGGCCACAGCAGGCAGCTGCTTTCACTGTGGAAACAGAGAGTTACACCCTGAGCATGCTGCCTGCCCAGCAAGTCAAACAAAGTTACACTAGACAGGAAATAAAGCGTTTGAGCTGTTGGTGTCGTGTTTTCTGTTCCTCGAGTATTTTGATGGAACCCAAAAAAACTCTAATTATTTTTTTATCTATTGCCAAATACTGAGAAGGAGTTCAGTTTGCAGCTACTTGAATTTCCCTGCAGGAGTTCAGCCCAGCAAATGCAAACAGAGAAATAGTTTCGTGATCCTACAGACGTGAACGTGGTCTGAACTCAGTCCATGCATACATGCAGACTGCGGCATACGCTCGCTGACCACAGCCTGATCCTCTGTGCTGCTCAGCAAACAAGGAAGAGACGAAGGTTCATGAAATATAAGTGAGCGCTTCCAGTCCCTTTATTATCACAGCTTTCACCTCCCACTGACGGAAAGACAAAACAGAGACAAAACAAGGTCAGAGAAGAGTGACGTGGACGGTCTGCTATCGATCGGCTAATGTTGTTCCGTTTCTCTTTCTGACTTAACTGAAAACACGTGACATTTGAGGCAAGATTACATTTATTTTCAATGAATAATGAAAGGGATGAAAGCTGTGCAGTCTAATGTCTGAATGAGACCATTAAAGAAGCCGCAGACCTTTTCCAGAAGCTTTGAAATTCAAATGCATCTAAAAACGAAAGTTTTTGATATACGACACTCACGTTTGATCATTTTAGCTACACTGTGTCACAGTGAAAGCATCACAAACATTCGTGTACATTCAACGACCTCGACCAGTCGCACGTACACAGTTGTAATTGTGTGTGTGTCATTTAATAGTCCGACAGAGTCTCTGGAGAGGCCTTGACGTACTTTGTGGTCTTTTTCACAGACGGTGGAGCAGGAGGGGTCAGGAAGGCGTCCGCGTCCCAAACACGGAGCTTTAACAGCCGATAGATTCTGATTTAAAGCCGTCATTTCCAATGAACTCGTGCTGCTCCACCCCAGGGCCAAAGCACGATCCGTGCACGCCCTGTATTTTTGTCGTGAGGAGCAGATAACACATCTTTGTGTGATTCAGAAAGAACTGATGTACTTTTAATGACTCACTGCCATCTGCCTTAACAGCGTAGATGTAACTGTGATTACATGAGAGGATTTTGAACAACACCATCAGCGCTGCAGATACTTAACCAAAGTCACAGCACATATTGGTTGCTATTTAAAATGTGGACATTAATGTGGTTCGCTCTCGCGCTGTCCTTGCAGGTCTATTTAAAGGCCCCTATGATCCTGAACGGCGTGTGTGTGATCTGGAAAGGCTGGATCGACCTACAAAGGCTGGATGGGATGGGATATCTGGAGTACGATGATGAAAGGGCACAGGTATCAGCAGCTCTACTTTTTACTCAAATCTTTTCCTCGCCAGGAAACCAACTACGATCTTTCTTTGTTGTCGTTTGTGCTCGCAGCACGAGGACGCTCTGGCTCAGGCCGCGTTCGAAGAGGCTCGACGCAGGACGAGAGACTTTGAGGACAGAGAGCGATCGCACAGAGAGGATCTAGAGGTGAGAGACGAGGGATCGCCAACTATTTATAGACTTTATCTTGAAATCTTTCTCAGTCTTGCAAAGCCAGTGCCAAATGAGTCTGTTGTGGTGAACAAAACAAAAAACCTCTCTGCAGTAGTTTCAGTCATGCTGGCCTCTCAGTGATGCTACAGTAGCAGTGCAGTGAACACAAACTGCAGCTCTGGAAGTCGCAACAAAGCTTGACGTGTAATTATTTTTTACGGTGCATTTTAGTGTGAAAAAGAGAATTAAAAGGCAAAAAGGCTCCTTTTTATGTTACAGACTGGCTTTGCAGGACTGCACAGAGCAAACAGCATCACCAGCACAGCTTGCTTGTAGTGCACTTTCTTGTTTGCAACTCTGAAAATGATTTTGATCCTCTGCTGAATTTTCTCACAGATGCTTTCAGACGCTGAAAGTAGAAAAGTATCAAAGTGCATTAAAAGTAGAAAAGTATTAAGAGTGTAAAATATATCTGCAGCATCAAATTTGTAGCATCGCTTTCCTTGCTTAGTGCTTGGGGTTGTGTGATGTGTGCTTGTGTTCTGTAATTATTGTTCTTTTTCTTTAAAGATTATTTCTGTAGTTTGAACCGTAGGTTTAGTGCATGATCAGTTCGGCGGTAATCCTAATCTGATAATTGATCTGACTTGATATTCATGAACTATTGAATGACTACAGTTTTGTCAGGTTTCCCAAAAGCCTCAGAAGGGAAAGTAGTTTGCTCGTTTTGTGCATTCCTTTGAGTTTAATTGATGCAAACTTGGCAAAACAAGGTGATGTGTTCATTTTAGCAGTTCAAATGTGACCTTTGACCTGCACGTAGACGGTATAAACTGTAGGTTTGAAATTTGAAAGTGTCCCAAAAATTCATTGCTTGAGACAAACTCACTTTCCCAGCAAGGCTTTGGGGAGATCAGTGGCATCCTTCCCAAGTTGACGCCCTCCGAATGAACCCAAATTGTTTATTTTTTAGGACCCTGTGGTTTCTAAAATCTGGGACTGATGACACACAGACAGCCAGCAGAAAAGAACAGGGTCTGTGTCCTTCATTTCTCACCATCTATCACACTGTCATGCACTAAACCACCTCGTGTGTGTGCGTGCATGTGTGTGTGTGTCCACAGTTTCATTTGTGTATTCTTGTTTTTGTCCATTAATGTCTGTGTGTGTCTCTCAGCACCTGCAGCATTTTCTATGTTTTTATTTCCACACCGTACGTGTGTGTGTGTGTTCATGTGCATGCTCTGCAATGAATTTTATTCCTATAATTTTACTGTGTTTGCTTGAATGGTGTGAGAGACTCGGTGAGCACATGTTTCAGAGCTAGTCTGCAGAGACACGCAGCCGGCTCAGCTGCAGAAATGAAAGAAAAGAGGCTGAACGTCATCGTGTGAAACAGAAAGAAAGATTTGATCCAGGTTTTATGTGACTGAGCTCGTGGCTTCCCCGAGGCTGCGGCAGAAAAAGGAAACCTTGTGTCGCTCCCTAAACCAGTAGAAGCACCATCACTAGCTTCTTTAACACGATGTATAAACGCGTTGGTTTCCATATTTAAAATGTTTTGGACACATCGGCAATCAGAGGATGGAAACGGCTCCACTGTACAGTAAAGTGATCGCACGTGAAGGTCATGTTACTAAAACGCACGTTTGAGACGGAGCACATCAGTACATTGTTGCTATTATTATCAATATATGTGAATCATAACGTATAAAGCTTAGCTTCATACATATGGAGATCAAAATAATATAAATCAATAATAAAATGATAATAGCTCATGGCTATCTAAAAGCCCCACAGATGATTTTACAACAAGTCATTTCAATTCTTGTTTCCAAAAGAATCTTTGTAGAGTTGCTATGAACAGCAGCCACAGCGCTGTGAGCTTTGTGTTGTTTTCTCTGGGTGTGCCCGACGAGTGTTGCTGAATAGCTGCACAGATTCAGCCTCTGCATTTCTGTGGTCTGAACTCCACCTCTCCATCTGTCTCTCTTTCTCTGTAACTCTCTGTGTCTCGTTAGCTGGTGATCGAGTTATCTCGCTGTCCTGTCTGAGCTTCAAAGGCAAAGTTAATTTCTTCTTCTCTCCGACAGAAGAGAAAGAAAAAAACGAGCTGAGGCAAAATTCTCGTTTCTTTCCTTTTTTGTCAAAATAGAAATGGGAGTGAAATGTGATTGTTTCACCTGCACTGCAAAACACACGATGATAAGAAGATCAGGCAGATTAGTAAGTTAAGAAAATTATGTTCCAACTTTGAGTTGAGAAGTTTTCAAATAGATCAGCAGCAAAACGTTGATGTCTTTTTTCTGCTGTGAATGCTGATTGAATATAAAAGACCAGTCGTTTTGGCCGACACCACATTTTTCATCCAAACGCAGCAATATTCCAGTTACTCAAGGTCAAAGGGTGCCTGTCACAATGATGGATGTATAAGCAATACATGCAATACTGCATGCATACACACACGTGGTTTGTTTAGCTATCCCTGTGAGTACATTCATATAAATAATGCATCGGCTCGCCCTTTGCTGCTCCTGCACAAATAATATTATTTTACACATGCGCCGTCCAAACACTCAGTCCTCACCAGGGTTTTAATAGTTTTGCAATTTTCATTAGTTTTTATTTTTATTTAGTTTTGACTTCAGATTCAATTTTATATCAGTTTTAATTAGTTTTTACCAATTGTTTGCTAGTTTAGTTTAGTTTTTATTTTTTTGAAAATCCTTAGTTTCAGTTTAGTTTTGATTAGTTTCAGTTATAGTTTTAGTTGTGTTTGCAATAATTAAGTGTAACAAAATCCCAGTTTCATCATATCAGTCATTCTGCTCATCCTTGGGTATGTTGCTATTCCAGCTACCATACTGCACCCTGGACAGGTCGCCTGTCTGTCGCAGGGCTAACACGCAGAGACAGACAACTCACATTCCCACCTATGGGTTCTTTAAATAAATAAATAAAGGCAGATGAACAACCATTGATACCAGGCAACTATAAAATGTATATCTCGCAGCAGATGGCCGCCCCTCCCTGAGCCTGGTTCTGCCGGAGGTTTCTTCCTGTTAAAAGGGAGTTTTTCCTTCCCACTGTCGCCAAAGTGCTGCTCATAGGGGGTCATATGATTGTTGGGCTTTTCTCTGTATCTATGAAGCGCCTTGAGGCGACATTTGTTGTGATTTGGCGCTATATAAATAAAATTGAATTGAATTGAATTGAATTGAATTGGACCCAATGAGACTATTAACTCTCGCAGCACCGGGTGTTCGTAATTTTGGTTCAAGTGAATTGATAAACTTTTTGAAGGTAATTGACTCACACAGTTGTGTAGATATCCCCGTCCTGTTGTCTCGGGATGCATCACGCTGCCTTGCCTGGGGTTAGCTTCTGTTTTCTGGGGATGAGGGTTGAGTGTGCTCCCTTACCTTCTCAAGCTAAGCTAGGTTAGCCTTCTTGTGTGAGCTTTTCAAGTGCACTTTAAGGTTTGTGGGATTTTTTTCCCTTTAGAAACGTCCCTCATAATTTGTCTGTTTCCACTACAAGACACTTGCTTTATCCAAAACACAGTCATATTCAAAGTAATCCCAAACTGGACTCTGGCTCCCGACTTTTCCTGACATGATTCTGCGCGTGGACGGAGCAGCAACACAGACGACTCGACTAACGTGCTGCCACCTGCTGGCATAATGAGACACAGCAAGAACAAAATCTGGAAACTAAACTTCATTTTCACCCTTGACTCTTGTATGACACGCACACATCAATGAAAACTAAACACATTTTTGCTATAAATTCAGTTAATTTTAGTTAGTTTTGTGAACACTCATTACAGTTTTAGTTAGTTTTCCTTTTTTTGTTTTTATTTTTATTTCCGTTAACAAAAATGTTTTTTCACTTCTAGTTTTCATTATTTCGTTAGTTTTCGTTAACGATAATAATCTTGGTGCTGACGTCTGTTTGAGTGAATCGATCGGAGCTCTGACACTTTGGATGTACTGGACGTTCTAATTGAAACGTGGGAATCGGGATCCTGTGAAATCCTGATGCACGCTGATCCATCTCCCAGTCCGGTTACATTATGTGATAAAATGAGCTAATGTACAGCAGACTAATGGGACGAGAGCAGGAACGCCACAGAACTCGCCTGACAAACATCCGGTCCTCTTCCCTGCACAAATGTGATTTTCCAAAATATAAACGCGCTGCCAAAAACCCCACGCTTAGCTGTTGCTGTCCAGGTGGTTGTGTGTTTGTGATTGTGTTCACTGATGTGAGGGACAGTGCTGCTGTTTCAGATCAGTTCAAACAGAATTTAGTTTCAAAAGCAGAGTGAATCGAGAGAGGCTGCCTTCGAGCACACGCCAACCAAAAGCCTCTTTATGCACTCGGCCTGTTTAGCCGGGTGAGTGATAGCAAAATCCTAAACATGCGATCATGCACATCTGTTGCACCGCCCTCAGTGAAAGCCTCTATTCTCACTTTAAGGCAAACCTACACCCGACGTGTGAAAATGTGACGGCTGGCCGAGGGTCCGCTTCGCTACCATGTCCTCACGTCAGCGGTTTAAACTCAATCGGGTCCTCACTAGGATAGCTAGACAAGCGCATCCACACACAGCCACACGTGCACGCCAAGAGCAGAGAGATTCGGTGGTGAATGATGAGCTGCCACTAAAAGCATTAATATATCATTAGTATTGATTGCCATCAGACCCCCTGCTTTGACTTACACACACACAAATACTGTACAGGCACACGTGCACAAACTCGCAGATACAGCACATTTGCTCCAAGTTTATCAAGACACACACACACAAACACGCACGTGTGCACGCTTGACACACTATTGAGTTGTGGTTAAGCAGCCTATAGTGGTACAGAAGGCTCGCATCTTTACGTGGATCGATACAGAGAGCTCTTCTGGCCTCGTGATTACTGAGGACCACTCCCTTCTGCAGAGAAACACTCGCTCAAGCTCTCGCTGTCTGATTACAATCTTGCTCGTTTCCTGAGATTTTGGATAAACGAAGGTGTGTTTAGTCACATAATTAACTGCTACGTGCTGTTAATGTTGGAGGGAACAGTTTGTTTTTCATTTTTCAGTTTGACCACTGAGAACACAGAGCAGCAACATGTGCTCAGCCAAATAATGTGAGCACCAAAACAAAAGTCTTCTTCCTCATCACATACACGTAAACAAGCATCACGTCATTCCCGGTGCTCTTCGTTTTGTGATCTGATAATTGTCCAAGATCCCAGAGCAGATTCAGTGAGAGCATTTCTGAAAATGACCTTTGCTTCATAGCAGTAACTATGATTGTAACTGGTTTTTAACTACCAACAAGCAGGCACTGGAAACAAGTTGCATCACAACTCTGTAAGTAAACAGCTGGCCAAGTAAACACAAATAGTTACATTATGTGCTCCGTTGTTAAAGGTGCTTATTATTCTTAATGTTTTACATCATCTTGCATCTAAAACACGAGTCATGATGGTTTATCTGTAATAGCGATCGAGTTCAACCCAAACTTTTTGCCTCAGTATCCCAGTTTTCTTTGGGTTTCTCCGATTGGCTCTGAAAAAAGCGACAGAATAATCCAATATGACATTTTCTGGGGAGTACTTACGCACATGGCACAGATGGTGCTGTGTGATCAATTAACTCAGCTTTGATTCAAGTCAGTCTAAACGAGCCGCGCATTAATATTTGATGGCAGCAGCGTTGATAGACCAACAGAAAGCTTTCCAGAGGAGACTGACAGGGCCTGGAGTCAGTCTGGCTAAGAGGAGTTAAAATGGTAGCATGACATAGTGTGTGTGTGTGTGTGTGTGTGTGTGTGTGTGTGTGTGTGTGTGTGTGTGTGTGTGTGTGTGTGTGTGTGTGTGCATGTGACTGCGTGTATGTTGCTATTATCGTGAGTCACTGAGATGACACAAACTACATTCCACTTGAACTAAGCAACCCCTTTACTATCTCTGTCTGCATTTCTGTCTGCTCTGCTCTCTGCTTCACCTCTCCCCCTTCTTGCTCTCAGTTGACCCCTGCTAAACTCCCCCAGCTATCACTTCAATGTAAACCTACAACCACAGGTTTTTTTGTTTTTACACCAAGAGACCATGCTACGGCGCAACAAACACGCGGTGACATATTTTTAAAGGCCTCGTCTCTCGTTTCTGCTGGTGACCCAATAATCTGCTTTGTTAGTGTGTTTGTCTGCGTCAGCCAGTTTATCTCTCTGCCTGCCTGTCTGCCAGTTACCTCAACTAAAATATCAACATCGGTAAAGTGCATAAACAGCAGCACAGTCGTGCTGTAATGAAGCTCTCTGAGTACCTCTAATGGCAGTTTGGGGTATTGCAACTTTCTTTTGTTGAGTCTTTTCAACATAGAAATCAGACTCTGTAAAGATTCTTACCTCAGGTGAAGCTGGGCATGTTTGCTGTAGCCATGGTGCTGGGGGCAGGTCAGAGGTGGCCATATTTGGACGAGAGAGGCTGAGTTATCAGATAACGTTAGCGAGCTGCAATCATAGACTGTATGGGTCCAGTATGCAGACACGGCTTGTAATTAGTGCTACATAAAACACTATTATAAGTTAATTGGAGCCTCTGGCATGTCACTGCATTAGATCAGCGGCCCCCAACCCCCGGGCCTCGGACCGGTACCGGTCCGTGAGTCGTCTGGTATCGGGCCACGAGAGTTGAGGCTCAGATGTGAAATATATGGTTTTCAGGGTTTTCAGCGTTATTTTGTTATCGTTTTTATCGTTTACTCGGTTTTCCTGGGTCTTTTCACGTGTGTTATGAATAAATCTTCTTTTTTTCGGTACCGGTACTAGTTTTATTTTGTTGTATTTATCCGCGACACCTTAAAGGCCGGTCCATGAAAATATTGTCGGGCATAAACCGGTCCGTGGTGCAAAAAAGGTTGGAGACCGCTGCATTAGATGATTGCATAAATCACCAACAACACAAATGTTTACAGCGATGAAGGTGAACTCCTAACGTTAAGCCTTAATTAAGTGTTAAAGAAGATTTATAAAGGTGGTTGTAGTGAAAGGCTGTAAATATGTTTACTTCTGTTTTAATCTGGGAGTCTGTGGGCATTGGCATTATTTTGGAGTTCGCCCCAGACTGGAGAAATCTGTACTTAATTTATTGTCTTTTTTCTCTCTCATCCCTTCCTTGTCATCTCTTTCCTCCTGTCGTCTGAACATTCTC
The DNA here is from genome assembly GCF_963576455.1 of Neolamprologus multifasciatus. Lineage (NCBI taxonomy): Eukaryota > Metazoa > Chordata > Actinopteri > Cichliformes > Cichlidae > Neolamprologus > Neolamprologus multifasciatus. The sequence goes on from NC_140445.1 coordinate 66,733,485, forward strand.
TTTCCCCCTCTTCCATCCTTTTATCCCTCTCTCTCACCAGTCCAGACGACAGCAGGACCCCAGCCCTGGCTCAAACATGGCCAACGCTGACATGGAACACAAGATGCGCTGAGGAGGAGGAGGAGGAAGTTATGCAAGGAGGAAGAGTCGAGAACCCGTGCCGGCTGTCCATTCACTTTCAATGCAATCAAATGAAAAAGAGTTGAATGAAACTGCAGTTGTAGATCAGTTGTTTCTAATGATGAAGGTTTCGCGTGATCATTTCTACATGCGACTCGTTTTGTTGTTTTCAATATTTGAATGTAGATGAAAATTGATTGAATTGAAAGTGAATAAAAACCCTCGAAAAAAGGGCAGAGGACACAGCGGACCTGGGCAAAAAGTAGTTATATGAATATTTAAATGTTGAACACGAGCAGTTAATGTTACAGGATATTGTAGATGTGACACGGATGTCATTCAGATTCAAAAGCTTTAATATTTTTTGTCCAGGTCTGAAAGAAAAGCGATGGATAGGGCTAGTTTTGCATACCAAAATGTATTTTCTATTACTATTACTGTTAAAATAGAGCAAGAGTGGTTGTCAGAGGGCTTTAATGTCATTACAGGGGAGGGAGGGCAGAAGCTGAAGGAAGCAGTTAAAGAGTTTGTTGTGGCCTGAGGTCACAGCTTACCAGCATCAAAGGTGTTGGAAAACATTTAAATAATTAAAAAAAAGGTTTCTGCATTGTTCAGTGTTGTGCAACACTTAATATTTGTTAGCATGCCCTTGTTTACCCCGACTATACCTAGCTCACGTCCTAAAGCCTGCTGTTTTCTGAGACCAAAGTTCACTTTGCTGGAAAGGGGAGGGAGGGGGGGGGGCGGCAGGGTGGGAATAAAAGAAGAGGGAAACTTTTTTTTTTTTTAAGATAATTTTGCCAGGCTCTAGGGTTTAACAGCATTTGCTGTACTGTAATGTTAATTATCTATGAAAACATCACTATCATAAGATACCTGTGACGGTGAAATAACAGGTAGCAACAATCTGAAGGTAAGACAACAACAAATGTGCTACAGTATCAGTGGCTCGGGAAGCAACTGGGAAAACTGTGTTTTTCTGGAGAGGGTTGGTCAGTCCGTGTGTCTTCTGTCTTCCAAGGGTTTGATTGATGGTGATACAATCAGTCTTGGTCTTTCTTTAGATGCATGAAACCAAACGCAGGCCTGCCTCTGCTCGTTGTTGTTCCCCACGTGGCCCGTCTATCATCAGAGCAAGTCGTTAGTGATTCAAAACTATGTCATCAAAGTGCTCATCCCAGCAGGAGCACACCCGGAAAGACACAAAGGATCTGTGTCCTTATAGGACTTTTCAGATTTTCAAACCAAATGTCGCCTGTATGAACGACTTTTTTAAAAATCTAATGAATCAGATGTATCTCCGAAATCTGGGATTTTTTCTTCTTCTATTGGTTCATAAAAGATATATTATATATATTGGAGACATGTGGTTTTCATCAGTGAGCGTCTGTCTGATCCATAACAGTTATATAACCCATCCATCCAGATCTGTCACCCAGAGATTCCTCATCAGAAAAGGACAATAAAACCTAAATGCAGTCTAGCATCCCGTGTCCTGTTACAGCGTGACGATGTTTTTTGTTTGTTTTGTTATCATTTTTGTTTGTGTGAAAGTCATGATGTTTACTTTTTATATTACTTCTCACTTCTGTATATGTACTCGCTTTTGTTCAGCTTTCAGCTTTCTTATGAAGCAGCAGCGGCTGCTGTAGGCTTTTCCAGAAATTTGGGATGTTTGAGGACTTTGATGGATTTATTTTCCACATGTTCTTTTATTAATGTTATTATTTTATTGCATTTGTTGTTATTTTATTTTAGTTTTTTTTTTTTAAATCCACTTCCTGGGTTAAATACATTGACTGTGGATTAACTTATGTCCTGTTACCAGGCAACATATTTTTTTATTTTTTGCAGCTGAAAGTTTATTTCAGTTTCCAATGTATTTTAAATTTAGTACAGTCAACGGTTTCATTATAATTATTATAACCAAGAAAACTCTTTGTTCCTGCCTTTCTTTCTTCTCATTGTTAGCAGTTGTGTCGAGATTGACATAAAATTAGAAAACTCTTGTTTTTGTACATTTAAAGCCACGTTTGTAACATTTTACATGATGTTTTGAAGTAATGTTGTTGCTAAGAAATGATAGTTTAAATTAAAATAAAAAGAACAAAAATTTAAACTCAAACAACGAAAAGAGACTTGATGAAGTCGTACGTTATTTTTAAGTTAAGGCCTTGGGATCTTAAAATGATGAAGGACTCATTTTTAATCAAAACTTCACAGAGAGTCCATCCTCTGTTTCCCCTTGCTTCAGGTAAAACAAAAAAATACATTCTGGTTTTCAGATATACAAGAAAGGATTTAATAACGTTAACCTAAGGTTTTTTTGTCTTCTCTCCCCCCCCCCCCCCCCCCCCCCCCATTGGAGACTATTGAGAGCACAGAGAAATGCTTACCTTAGTCTCCTCATACCCTCCAAAGTCAGCTGACCTTGTGACTCAGTGCTTAATAAGTTCAGGAACGTGGAAAATATATGATCTGTCTGAGGTTACCTTCAGTGGGATAAGTGGTGGATTATGTTGTCTGGGTTTAGCTCGGTGTTATGTTGAAAAGTTGAGACATAGCAATCAGATGCCACTGAAGACTTTGAATAGGCTGAGTGGACGAAGGGACAGAGTGAGGTAATTGAATGTGCATATAAAGCAGGTTGTACCATAAGATGGGGTTAAAGTGATGCTGGTTTGAAGTGTTCATACTTTTACATGAATGCTAGCTGAGGTTTTAATGGGGCTGCAGCCAGTCTGGAAAATTTCAGGATTCAGGAATTTGATTTCATTCAGTGTCAGCGATGGTAAAAATGGAGCATTAATGAACCATTAATGAACCGGTACAGCACAATGAAGGGGTAAGAAGTAGGTGTTAAAAGCAGGTATGAGGCATTTTCAACTAGGTTGTGTTTTTGTAAATTGATAGCATGTGTACCAAATTTGGATAAAGCATTCTGTGATAAATGTGGGATTTCTTCCACATGGTCAAATCTGAAATTATATATCTGTGGATTTTAACAGTGTCCTCAGGTAAAGAAAAATTAGCCAGATAAAGACTGGAACTTCATAACCAAGTCAAAGATTTAGGTTGTATTTAGTGAACCCTCATCAAATTATAAGCACGCCTCAGGTGGAGTCCATCCCTCAGTTTTCTTAATGCAGGCATTAAGGCAGACCATAAAACATTTTTTCTTCTTCTTCTTTTTTTTACCTAAACTGTTTATGTTCTTAGGTGTTTAACTTATTTATACTTACAACAGCTTTGTGATATTTAACAGCTTGGGCATACTTTCAGTTTCTCCTGCCTGCTTGTGGTCTATGTTTCCCTCTCTTTTAGGGTTGAGCTTGTCCTCCCAAAGAAAATATGAGATACTCAATTTAAAATGTTGGATGTTTTTCAGAATAAACCTGTATTAATTCTTTGATTTGTTTATGTCTTTTTTTCAAACTAAATATAGCAGTTGAATGTCTTTGAATCACTAAAACTGGCATGTCAGTTTTTCCCTAGACTATATATGTATATCCATTCAAATCAATTTTATTTACACAGCGCCAAATCATAACAGCAGTCAAGGCACTAAGGTAGACCCTACAATAATACAGACAGAGACGTACCCAACAATCACATGAGCCCCTATGAACAAGCACTTTGGCGACAGTGGGAAGGAAAAACTCTCTTTTAACAGGAAGAAACCTCTGGCAGAACCAGGCTCAGGGAGGGGCGGGGCCATCTGCTGTGATTGGTTGGATCCATCAGATTATTTTCAGCATAGCTCTGCTCTCCTTTACCATGAGCAGTCAGATTACCTTGTAAAATAAACTAAAGTAGGACCTTTTCACTCCACACATTTTAACTTAGCACAGTGCAAAAACACAGTTATTACTAATAATATTAATAATATCCCAATTAGCCTAAGACAGTATAAAAGGAATTACGGAGTTTTACCTTAAATTAGTTTTGTGACAAGTTGTGCAGCTTTTTTGCGTTTATTCCTTTTGAAACAAAATGTTGGAAACTTTGATTTAAAAAGGGGCTGAAATCTCTCTACTGTGTGGATCCCCTAGAACATCTTCCCGGTTGGACATCGCTGGAACACCTCACCCAGGAGGCATCTTAGTAAGATGCCTAAACCACTTCAGCTGGCTCCCTTCAATGGGGAGACGTTACAGCTCTACACTGTGTCCCTCCTGAGTTACTGAAGCCTTTTTTCCATTAGTACCTGCTCCGATCGGCTTAATGCGACTTGAGGCGGTCAGACTGGGCATGACCTGTTTCCCATTACACTAATGTCTGTGGGGCCGTTTTGAATTTCTTGAAGGAGAAAAAAATACATAGAAAAACAAAAAATGTCCTCGTAATTTTCTGCCAGTACATTTTGGGGGTTTTTACGGAAGTTTGACGGAGTTTTCTGTAAATGATAAAACGGAAACTTCTGTAGATTTACAGTATACTCTCTGTACTATTTACGGACATTTCCGTCAGCTATAAATATATTTTCTGTATCATTAACTGATATTTTCCGTTAATAGAAAAATTGAAATTTCTGTTTATATTACTATTTCATAGCACTTCTTTTCAGTGTAACTCATTAAATATGGTTTCTTATATCCTTACACGTACATTTTTATGCAATTACAACCAAGTGCACCATGTGCTCAAAAATTCATAAATTAAAACTTTTTAAATTAATCTGTGCTTAGTACACAACAACACTGGTACAAATAATGTTAGATACTCTTTTATTCTCCTCAACTCAAAAACTATTCTAAGATAGAACAACAGAATCCATCTCGTCATAAAACAGCTGATACATGAACAAAGTAACTCACAAGCTTTCAAATTTGAGCTTTTTTATTTCCTTGAAATCTGTTTGCCCTCATGTAAATGTGTTTACATACATTCATTCAGCTTTGGATTACTTAATATATTATCATGCTGTTTACAACTACATGAATGTACTATTGCTGTGATTTATTACTGTTACTGAAGGTCCGCGGCTCCGAACCGTAGTAAAGGGACCTCTGGCTAATACGTCGGGTTCGTGTCGGGCTCGTAGCTGAAAACTAGCTTTACTTTGTTGTCTGGGTCGACTTTGCTAGCAGAGACAGAGAGAGGCGTTGAAAGGCTGCTCCAACAGAACTTATTGTTTCAGAGGAAAACATGAACAACAGCAACACTTCAAAAAAAGCTCATTTTTCATTCTTTTAGTCACTACCCAAATTCTATAACCATAGATGAGACTAGAAACATGGATCAATTGGTAAATTGGCACTGCAGGGTTCCAATCCATCTGCCAATTTCCCGCTGCCCCTCACCTCATTTGTGAACGAGATCCCTCCACTTGGGGCATTCTGCCCTTTTCCAGCTGAGAACCATGGCCTCAGACTTAGGGGTGCTAATTCTCAGTCCTGATGCTTCACACTTGGCTGTGAATCCTCTGGTGTGAACTGGAGGCCTTCACATGACAAAGCCACATCATCCACAAAAAGAGGCGATTAGATTCTGAGACCACCACAATGGAAGCTTTTTGGACCACTCATCATCAGGCTGTGATCAGTTGAAAGTTTGGCTCCTCTCTTTTCCTCCTCTCTCTCTTCAGTTTGACACCATTTCTCCCGTTCCCGTTTCCCCAGCTCTCTCTTGCTGCCCACATGACTGTTGAAGTGCCTCGCCCCACAGGGGTTTTTGAAACGCTCTTCATCTTGCCACTCAACCACAGCCTTGGGAAAGCCTATCTGTGGCTTTTGCTCCTGGCAACATAGCCCCTAGGATCCCTGGGACACACAAACTCCTCCATCACAATACGTTTGCAATCCACGGAGGGGAAGTATAAAATTATTTTAAAAATAAAGAGCTTTAACCTGCTAAGACCTGAACTCTTCCACAGCAGCATTTTTAATTTCTCTTTGATATTTAGGCTGATTGGGACCTGATGAATGTAAAAACAAAGAATTATCAGAATTTTTTTTTACCTAATTTTTGTTTCTAAGAAAAAAAAAGAGCCACATATGAGGATATTCGTTTAAAATTTCGATAGAACAGTAGCAGCATAATGTCCTCGTATGCGGATATCAGGCCCTTGTAGAGCAAAATTGAGTATTTTGGTCTAAATAACCCAAAATGTGATGTCTACATATGTGAAGGTCCTAGGAGGTTAAGTCAAATCATCTTATTATTATAATATGATTAAATAAATGTAATTTATGATTAATAAAGTATGCTGATTCTGATTCTGAAAAATGACATGGCTACACTTTGCTGACCAGTTAAAGCATTTAGGAAAGTTTGAAGTTAGAGTTAGTCAGTTTCTTAAAAAAACAGTAATAATTTAGCACATGACTGTCTCATAAAGGCACAGTATGCATTCATTTTCAGGGTTTTACTCCTTGAAAATAAAGAAGAAGCTGGATGAAAACCTGCACCAACTTTATTTCCTCTTTGTTCTGAGTAGACCACTAGCCTTCAAATGTAGCATCTACAGGGAACATGAGCATCAGAAGAGTGTTAAATGTTGCTTAATTTAGTTTAGTTTAAATTCAAGTGGCTGATAGGATTAAAAAAAACAAAAAAACAAAACATTCACAGCTCTGGAGGGACAAACAAACGAATGTTTGTGCTTTTATCCACTTTTGATAGTGATGCACGAATCATGGAATCGTTCAATACTCAAGAATCACTTTACTGACTCGTGAATCATGATTCACAAGCCCAACTGACTCACTGACTCATCCCTGTTGCTCTTAGCAAACTAATTTCATTAGCAGAAATATACCTAGGTTATAATTAAAATTGTGTGGAAAAAACAACAGCCAGTTTCTTAACAAAAACATTTCTGCTCTGAACTGGAAGAAAAAACCCTGAGTAGAAAGCTCACATCAAGACAATAGCTCCTCAGTTCACACTAGCATCGCTCTGCTAACATGCTAACAGCACATCTGAGTTACTCCCGTCCAAGGTTATTATCGTTAACAAAAACTAACGAAATAACGAAAACTAGAAGTGAAAAAACATTTTCGTTAACGGAAATAAAAATAAAAACAAAAACAAAAAAAGGAAAACTAACTAAAACTATAATGAGTGTTCACAAAACTAACTAAAATTAACTGAATTTATAGCAAAAATGTGTTTAGTTTTCATTGATGTGTGCGTGTCAGGGAGGAGGGAGGAACATTTCTAAAGGGAAAAAAATCCCACAAACCTTAAAGTGCACTTGAAAAGCTCACACAAGAAGGCTAACCTAGCTTACCTTGAGAAGGTAAGGGAGCACACTCAACCCTCATCCCCAGAAAACAGAAGCTAACCCCAGGCAAGGCAGCGTGATGCATCCCGAGACAACAGGACGGGGATATCTACACAACTGTGTGAGTCAATTACCTTCAAAAAGTTTATCAATTCACTTGAACCAAAATTACGAACACCCGGTGCTGCGAGAGTTAATAGTCTCATTGGGGCCAAGATATACATTTTATAGTTGCCTGGTATCAATGGTTGTTCATCTGCCTTTATTTATTTATTTAAAGAACCCATAGGTGGGAATGTGAGTTGTCTGTCTCTGCGTGTTAGCCCTGCGACAGACAGGCGACCTGTCCAGGGTGCAGTATGGTAGCTGGAATAGCAACATACCCAAGGATGAGCAGAATGACTGATATGATAAAACTGGGATTTTGTTACACTTAATTATTGCAAACACAACTAAAACTATAACTGAAACTAATCAAAACTAAACTGAAACTAAGGATTTTCAAAAAAATAAAAACTAAACTAAACTAGCAAACAATTGGTAAAAACTAATTAAAACTGATATAAAATTGAAAATCTGAAGTCAAAACTAAATAAAAATAAAAACTAATGAAAATTGCAAAACTATTAAAACCCTGCTCCCATCCTGTGCTGAATCGTAGCATGAACGAATTACTCACTCGCCCCCTCCCTCCTGGCTCACAGCTTCTTCTTCTTCTTGGTTGACAGCCAATGTTTAGGAGCATTACCGCCCCCTGGCTCACAGCTCAGCGGACATTTAGATGAGAAAATATATATTTGACACATTTGAGGAAAAAACTAATAAAAAAAAATAAAACCAATGTTCCCTTTAGAAATCTTTTTTTTGCTCTTTTTTGCTCTATAAAAATAGTTCTTTTTCTTTTTCAATCACTCATCTTAGCAGTAGGATTTACATGAAAAGAGAAACAAAGTTTGAGTGAAAATGTACATTTTTTGCACTCTCTGGTCAACTGACTCAGTGACTCAAATGACTCAAGAAACCCCGATTCACTTTGGTGAGTGACTCATTCAAACTCGATTCAGTAAAAAAGAATCAAATTTACCATCACTAACTTTTGAAAAAATTGCAGGATAAGAGAACTTAAAGCGTCTCTAGGTGTCGCCTGAACATAACGTCATGACGTCATGACGTCGACCTCGAATGTGCGCCGAAGACAGGAAGTTGAATTATCAGCTGATCCTACTGGCTGTTGTTGATGCCTGAAGTTGCTGGCGTTTGGACGCCGTGTCGCTCTTATCAGGTCCTGACATTGAAGACACGTTAAAGCGCAGAAAGGGACACGGTGGGCATTTACCGGCCGACGAGCTTATGAGTGACACGGAAAGCGTTTCCGCGCGAGTACTTGGGAATTTGCGCACGAGCGACGAAGAGCTAGCGCTCGAGCTTAAAGCTTCGCTGAAACGAAAAAAGATAAACAGCAGAGACAGCCGACGGCTCGGCGTGCTGTCTTTTGTTTATGTCGTGTCAGTTTGAACCGTGATATTCATCATTTCTGTCTTGACTTTGAGAGTTTTTTACGTTATTTATATTTATACTTGATTGAAAATAAGCCAACAGGGCAGCTAGCTCGTCCGCTAATGTTAGCTCGTAGCGCGAAGAAAAACAGTCTTGTTGACAAGATTTGATGCTTTCGTAACCGCCCAACTGTGACCGATGATAAACATAACGGGCGGAAACAGCTGAGTTTGAAAGCGCTATTTTCGTGCCTCCATATTAGTTTGTTGTGTTTTAACCTGTCTGCCACTGGATCCGGTGCTCTGTTAGGAAACACGGCACCACAGAAGTTCATGTTTAGTTACTGAATCGAAGCCTGTTGGAGACATTTGTGGCTGTCGGACAAGTTTCTGATTAAACTCAGTGGATTAGTTTTTTAATCCTCATCGATTTATTTAAAAACACACAAACAAGCAGTCAGCTAGTTGACAGCTGGCCTTGTGCGTTTTAGGTTTGCTAAACGTTGCGTAATTTATGTTCAAGCTGGCAGCCAATGTTGGGCAACTTGTTAAATTCCAAGTTAAAACTTGTGCGTTTTAGGAAAGTTTGTATGTGATTTTAAGGCCCGTTTACTTTCTCTTCTTTGGTACCATTTTAATGTCAAGGACGTATGACATGAGATAAAAAAGGACACGTTTACAGTAACGCGCAGACTGAGTGGCTGTTCTGATTCTCATGAATTTGATAGCTTTGGAGAAATAATAAGAGTTATGATTTAAAGTAGCCGTCGGAAATCCTGTGGGAAAGTACTGTGTTCAGCAGCGAGAGAGAGAGAGGGTCCCTCACAGGATCCCATCGTGTCTTGAGGTGAGGTGAGCTGCCCCCCACTACTTGCCAATGCTGGATCTGGAAGTGGTGCCTGAGAGATCACTAGGAAATGAGCAATGGGAATTCTCCTTAGGTGAGCATTAAAAATCTTCAGTGAATTGAAAAGATACTTTTCAACTACCTTACATATGCACTTGTTTAGACTCAATAACAAATTGTGTGTCTTGCGTTCACTGTGTGGGTGTTCAGGGATGCCATTTTCCCAGGCCATCTCTATCCTTCAGAAACACTGCCGCATCATCAAAAATGTCCAGGTGCTATACAGTGAACAGGTAAGACGCACAAATATCTGTTGTTTAAATATAAACTTGTGCTTGCTCACAATCCACAAACAGTCATAATCAGGTTTCAGAAGAGTTCTGGGCACCAATTCGAGTTGTTCAGGCGTTCCCGTGCAGTGGAAGTAAATCCAATTGGTTTCTAATTATTTTTCACTGAAATTACTGTAGAGCACTGTAACACAGATAAAGCCATATTTATGTTTATCAGTTGATGATAAACAAAAGCTTAACAATCTGTTTGTTGAATAAAATGTTGAAACTTTGTTGTCAGTAGGTCGTTTGTTCACCATAGAGTGCTGAAAAGTTCACATTTCTATCTGCTATTGCAGTGGTTCTTAACCTTGTTGGAGGTACCAAACCCCACCAGTTTCATATGCACATTCTCTGAACCCCTCTTTAGTGAAAAATTTTGTTTTAAATATAGATGTGTTTTTTACTGGTGCACAAAATGAGCCATGCATGTCATGGCGGAGGCTCTGCCGAACCCCTGAGACCGACTCACCGAACCCCTAGGGTTTGATCGAACCCAGGTTAAGAACCACTGTGCTATTGTCTTTGTCACGATAGTACGAGAAGCTTGTTTCTCCCATTTATTTAAAAAAAAAAAAAAAAACAACACCCCCAAGCTCTTAATCACGACAAATTGTAATCTGTTGCAAAATGTATATATTCATTCTGCAACAGATTACAATTTGTGGTGACTAAGTAGTTGCTCAGAGCTTGGGGATGTTGCACACTCATATCAACTTTCGATTGCAAAGCACAGGTTCCCTGATGGGGGCATCCTTTCTGCAAACATTTACAGTTGGACTGACTGCAGTCACTCTCAGAGACTGTTGGAACAAATAATTGCTGTCTAATTTATAAATGCAGACAGATTGCTCACGTTGCCATCCGTCTTTGTCAGTGAGCACAAACTGACTTGACAGATTGACTCAACTGGCTCCCAGCTTGTTGTATTCTGGTGATATTCCTGTAGAACGGGAAGGTTGCTGAGTGGAAGTGCAATAACAAATTAAAATTAAAAGAAAAATGGGTGAGATAACTTTATTTTTACCTATTAAACCTTGTCGATATCTGTTTTAACTATGAGGACATGCTGTGCAGGTGAAAAAATGTGATAAACCACAATGACAATAATATTGTATCGTGGGATGTCTGATAATTCCCACCTCTGTTATCTTATGTATTGTTAATGTTGTTTTGTTTTCACTCATCTGCACAAATCTTCTAATAATCAGCCAGTATTAACTTTTTAAAATTTGTCAAAAATAAATCGAGGTGGTTGTTTCTCAGGTTTGCGTGACAGCATCTGCTCCTGCCCCTTAATGGTAATTTATCGGTTTTAACTCCCTGCCTCTGTAGACACCTCTCAGCCATGACCTCATACTGAACTTGACTCAGGATGGGATTAAACTGCTGTTTGATGCCACAAATCAGAGACTCAAGGTAAGAATTTAAGATAATTAGCAGCGCTCCAACAGTCTCCTCAAACACTCTTGGCATTCGTGCGCTGATGTTTCTGACTTTCTGTGTGACAGGTGATTGAAGTGTATGACCTGAGCAAAGTCAAGTTGAAATACTGGTAAGTAAAAACTTAAATCTATTAAATAGCAGCTGATGTAGCTGCTTTGAGAGTCATGTTAGCTTCTCAGTAGGGCTGCCACGATTACGTCGACTAGTCACGATTACGTCGACTATCAAAATCGTCGACGACTGATTTAATAGTCGACGCGTCGTTTGAAGCTTTGTAAGATCACAAAAGACGCAGGAATAAGTAGTAGGATTTAAGAGTGTAATAACGGACTGAAACAGAAGATGGCAGCACTGCATGTACAAGGATGCCAGCTGCCGTTAAACCCCGAAGAAGAAGAAGAAGCTGTCCCAGAATTCATAGCGCAGCCCAGCACAGTTTCCAACAATGGCGGCAGCTAGTTAGTTTTAATATTACTCTTATTATTCTTTCTGGGTCACAAAATAAACGTTTAACATATTTTCAGGCGAGAATGTAGCTGTGTAAACCTCAAATATCTGCTCAGTTTATCAAGACACCACATATTTTCAAAAGCGCTCCGACGTTTTCGGAGAAGTCTGTTAGCCACTAGCTCGATAGCTAGCCGGGGGCTAGGCTAACTAGTGAGAACACCGGACTCCTGGCAAATCGTTTTCAAACCCACCGCCGTCTTTCGCTACTCAGGTTAAACATGATATATAAGTCACTTAGATAACTTAAAAATGTTATTGTCTGGCTTTTTTAGTATTTTATTTGTTCCTGAGTAAATCGTTTTGGCTGAGATTAAAGTTATAGTTTTTACACAGCTGAATAAATGTCAAGCAGACAGCTGATTATCAGAAGTGTGAGATGCTCAAGAATTTACTCCGGTGTCCTGTTATATTTTAGATGGCAAGGAGTTTATTAAACTTCACCGAAACAATCTGCAAATTTTATTAAAATTTAACAAACTATCATCTTGTCTTTATTTTTAGTTAGCACATACCTTAAACACTTAAAGCTGTAAGCTAATGATAGTTATATAAGAGCAGATGCTGCTGCTGCAGCAAGCTGTAGTTTTATGTCCAATGGATGATGATCTGATTAGTCGACTAATCGCAAAAATAATCGGTGACTAGTGACTATCAAAATAATCGTTTGTGGCAGCCCTACTTCTCAGCGACATTTAATGGCATAAATCCTGAATTGTTCTGCATATACGGCACGCCTGGTTCTCTTTATATTAACACAAACACCACTTTCAACTTTAAGTCACAGGTAGGCTTACAGCTTGAGTCTGCCTGCATTAATGTGTTTCTTATTCAACGTTATCTGTTGACGAGCATAATCCATTTCCCATCTTTGCCATTAACTCTTGAAATAATGCAGCACAGGCGCTTTGTTAATAGGTTTAATACTGACACCGTGTATGTATGGATTGTGTTTCAGTGGAGTCCATTTCAACTCTCAGACCATTGCCCCCACGATAGAGCAAATAGACCAGTCATTTGGCGCTACACACCCTGGAGGTACTTTCTAAAGGACCAGCACACTTGGAATGTTTTCACTTACAACTAATTTGGGGTTTTGGTTGTTACCCGGTATAAAATGCTCTCCTCTTCATGTGTCTCTCCCTAGTTTACAATGCTGCAGAGCAGTTGTTCCATCTCAACTTTCGGGGACTGTCCTTCTCTTTTCAACTGGACTCATGGAATGAAGCTCCAAAATATGAGGTGAGAGCGTTTTAGTCCATTTGCCTGTGAGCCAATTAAAGAAGAGCTGAGTGCTCGCTATTTCCAGTCCCAGGAGAGCCAGGCCAGCCTTGGGATTTGAGTGGTTTCCAGTCATGTAAACACTCAAAGGTCAAGCTGTATTTTTGCCTTGTCACAAATTTACATGAAACCAAATCAGTGTGTGTCTTAGATTCTGACAGTGTTTGTGTCTTTCAGTGGATTTTGTCATGAAGTTTGTGGCACGCAATGACAAAATTCATGTATTTTATAAATTAACCCGTGGTAGTCTTAGTGTATAAGACTTTATTCTTCTTACTGCAGATTAATGACTTTTTAAATGGGTAGTGGGTACGAGATGTGGCTGTTTTTAATTAAAATCAAATGTCATCCCACGGGAAGGACTCCTGCAGTGATAGCTGCATAAGAATAAGTCAGAAGTGCTGAGTCACAGTGAGTCTCGATTTGATGTTTGACCTTTCAGATTACGCCGAAGATCCAAGACGAATGAAAGTACAAAGAACAGTGAAAACACTGGTGCTTTCTTTTTTAGAAAGCAGTGTTTAGTCGGTGCTTCATGAGACATTTCACTCCCTTTATCACATGTTGTCACTCCTCTGTACTGTCACAGCTGTTCTTTAGTCTTCTGAATGTGTTTATTCATGTGGATGCAGAGACCTTTAGTATCTACCAGTCCTGTACTACTTCCAGCTGTTTTGCCTTGGCAGCCTAACTTTGCCATGGGTTTGGCCTCCCTGCAGATTCCACATGGGGCAATGGTCAAGAGGATGCACATCTACACTGGCAACAACCTGCAGGAAACAAGGTACGTAATAATGCAATGCTGCCAGAGGAAACGGTTACTTTTAGTCCTTACTTCACATTTTGATATGAGTTTGTTTCAACTGTTTTAAATGTTGGAAAACAATCACAGAGACAGCAAGAACACAAAGGTACAGAAAAAATAGCTAAACTTGTTTCTCTGTTCTCAGAGCTCCTGCAATGCCGTTGGCTTGTTTCCTCGGTAACATTTATGCAGAGTGTGTGGATGTCCTGAGGGATCGGGCGGGCCCTCTGGGACTCAGGCTCCACCTTCTCACTGCAGGTAACACACAGCTCAGTACCCGAAGTGTGTGTGTGTATCTTGAAGGTGATTATTTGTAAGTTTGACACCTTTGTTTTCCCCATAATGTTAACTCTTTCACGCACAGTGGTCACTACAGTGGACAGCTATTCACCATCAACATCAGTGCTGATGGTGTACCTGCACATAAACCATAGCTGCCACCCACTGGTCGTTTAAGGTTGCTATAGATGTATGACTTGTTTCATGCATGAATTATGACGACCTCAATCTGGATTTTTTTCTTATTCATCTTTTCTTGCATAAAGATGAATAAAAATACTTTAAAAAGTCCTGATTGAGGTTGTCATAATTCATGCATGACAGGGTTAATATGGGACTACATAAATGAGCACATATACACAGTAATACCAATTTTTACTGTTGTTATTAACAGTGGTGTGAACTTGAGCTTCTTTTCTTTTTAATGTCAAAAATCACTTTTAACCCTTTAAAGCCGGTCAGAGCAGCACGCTCTGTTTTTCCTAACTATTTTTAAATCCCGGTAGCTCTGCAACCACGTGAGCTAGCGCAATAATTTTTTTTGCATATGAAACCGGAGGAGTTGTACTTACATCTTATGCCATCAGCTTGTCCTCGGTCACAGTTTCCTTCCACATATAGTTTTGCAAAAACTGCATAAAAAGCACTTGCAGCAACAAAAACATAATATTCCAGAAACACGCTTTGCCAATCCGATCAGCTGTTCATAACACTTCCTACATTGGATTAGACGTCAGCGCGAACTATCGCATGTCCGCCATGACCTGGCCGGAACCGGAAGTGACGTCATTTTCGCGGAAATGTAGTTTTTTACCGTCCAGGCCTCAATGAGCCTATACTGGTGTTTTTAAAAGTTATGTTTGACTTTATGACTTTCGGTGTCGTTTCTGGGATGCTTAGGACTCATATTGCACTGCTGGAAATAGTTTATTTTGATGCATATGCTGCTTTTTTGCAAATTAGCATCATAATATTTATTTTCGTTTTTCCTGCAGTGTATAAAAATTGGTGTATTTCAAAAATAAAACTATGAAGACACTCAAAATAAATTTCCTGTGGTGGGAAACTATTTTGTGAAACTTTTTTGTATTTACAGTTTTGAGGGATAAGCCTCTTAAATTTCTCTAACTAGAAATATATGTTAAAAAAACAAAAACGATTTTCAATTTTTTTGTAGTTTATTGCACTTTTTTGCAATTTATGTAATTACTATGCACTTAATTCATACATATTATTAAAATCTAGGCTGTAATGGTTGTATTGATGTATAGCAACTTGAAATGCTCCCAAAAATGGCTCCACAGCATGTAAAAATATAAAGTAAGCTCTGGCGGACTTGGTTCTATGGTAGGTCTTAAAGGGTTAATGTCACATCACATTTCATTCAGCACATGAATGAAATTCTTATGTGCAAGCTTCACAAGCAACAGAGGTGTGCACAATACAATAACATAAGAACAAAGCAAAATATAAGAATGAGAATCTGTGAATTATAACAAAGATATGGCTCCATCAACACTGTGCAAAACGAGGGATTTAGGAAAATGATCAACACCCTAGACAAACGCTACACAGTGCCGTCCCGCAACTATTTTTCTATTGTTGCTCTACCTGCTCTGTACACGCAGCGTCGAGCAACGGTGGAGACGCAATTTCAAGCAGTGCAACATTTTGTGGCAACGACAAAACGTGAGACATTTGTTGTTTTTATGTTTATTTATTGTTTTTATGTTCAGTCTCAACTGTTACGAAGTTGATGTGCAGTTAATAAGTGCAATAAATATTTATACTGGAAAAGAAAATCGTGAGAGAATCGTGATCTCAATTCTAAGCCAAAAAATCGTGCAGCCCTAATACATACATACATATATATGTATATATAAAATATACAGAGGTCAGCAGTAGCAGTGACGGGGAGCTTTACTGACTTGTTGTCTAAACTGCAGGTTGTGGTGTCGGTGTGATGACTGATAGTAAAGTCAAGTCTCTAGAGAGGAGCATCTACTTTGGAGATTCCTGTCAGGATGTGCTCGGTGCTCTGGGCTCCCCACATAAAGTTTTCTACAAATCTGAGGACAAGGTAGCAATTCAGTTTAACTCCATCTTTACTTCTTGTATTATTGCTTTATGTTAAGTCTGTAAAGTGGTGTTTAACCTGTTGGATGTTATCCATTTATCAAACCTGCTCTCTTGTCATATTTTCACCATCTTAAGAAGTTGTATTAAAAATTATTTGTATTACTTTAATTAAAGACAAAAAGTCACCCTATATTTTCCCAAATTGTTTTTGTGTTTCAGATGAAGATCCACTCTCCGTCGCCACATAAGCAGGTCCCATCTAAATGTAACGACTACTTCTTCAACTACTTTACCCTGGGAGTGGTACGTAAGCGAAGCCGTGCTCGTGTGTGTAAATCTTGGTGTCTGTGCCGAGTTATTTTTAAGAGCTTTGTCTGCCTCTGAGCTGTGTTTGAGTTTTCCTTTTAATGGGGACTCAGTGTTGTCTGAAAGTACCGTCTGCGTCATTCAGAACCATTGGACGTCATACTGGAGCGCCCATATCAGCAGCACCTCCCCCTCCTTTCATATTATATTTGTGTAAGTCAGAGCCACGCCCAAAAGAAAAGTCCAGCTGCAGCCATTGGTCAAGTCTAGCAGTGTACAGTTATAATGGTCGTAGTGTAGGTACCCCATCTCCTCCTTATTGGGTGGGTCTTACTGAAACCTTGGATGAACATTATTAGTCTGTTTCTCAGAAAGATTTGTAATGAATCCCATTTTTACCATCACCTGCAAATGTGATGTTACATTCACCCTTTACGTTTGTTTCACGTGTCACGTTCGACACACATCACCAGTGTGTAGCTTAAAGGTCACCAAAATTTGTATCTGCGATGATTTTAATGATAATACGTAATGAAGAACCTGAAAGACAGCACGAGCCTGGCTAGTATATTCAGTGACCGTGGTGTGCTAAAAGTCAACGCATCGTGACCCCCCGTTAGGATAAGTCCCTGCAGCCGGGCGGCGTGGACGCCCAGAACCTGCGAACGAGGCAACGCCGATGAGTTTCACTATTGTTGACCTTGACCACTCCTACCTGCTCGCTGTGAATTAATGGGACATTTACCTGCACTGCAGCTTGTTTCTACAATGGATGAGATACAGGCTAAAAGCGTGACAGGCGGTCAGTCTAACACAGCTTTAACTCAGTCATGATTCATGTCTTTGGACTGTGAGAAAACTCCTGGTCCAAAGACATGAAGGTTGAAGTTTGTGCAATAATAAAAACTGCAACCATCTTGTTGTGATGCAAACCACATGCACCTGCATAAATCACTGCATGCAGAGGTGTAGTTCTACCTTAATTGATTTGCTCACATCTACTGTTTGCAGTAGATAGGAGTCGACTGCAAACACTGAAGTAACCTCAATGACTGTATTTTCGTATTTTTCAGGATATTCTGTTTGACTCGACAACTCACCTGGTTAAGAAGTTTGTTCTCCACACCAACTACCCTGGACATTACAACTTTAATATGTAATTATCCTTCTTATAATATAAACCAAATGTTTATTATATTTTTACACTTGTTTTTGTTGTTGCACTTATTATAATCTCTCTGTCGTCACAGATATCATCGATGTGACTTTAAGATTCCACTTGTCATCAAAAAAGGTAAAAGTTATTCAGTCGACAGCAATGCCTCCATATTCATGCTTTGTTCTAATGTCTGTTCATTTATGTCGGCGCTTTAGAGGGAGCAGACTCTGAGGACTGCATCTTAACTACATACAGCAAGGTCAGTTCTGGAACTGTTCGATTTAGCCACAGGGTGGCGCTGTGGTCGGCAGTAGAAATCTAACAGGACTTGTAGTTTTCGGTTCGATGTTCTGACTCTGCACCTTTAGCAGATTACAAGGTTGTGACTTTGCATCGCTGACATAGGCTTTGGTGACTGATCATAAGATGCTTTGTGTTGCACCACAGATCCAATAACAAATCAACAGTCCTGTGATATCTTAGTCCTTTCTGCCCCTGGAAATGACGTTATTTTTGTTTAACATTGTGATCTCGAAGCTGTTGCAGTCACAGTTTGTTTCTTTCCACCTTTATACAGTCAGGTGTGACATAAACTGTTGTAACTTTATTGCAGTTTATTGTTTGATAACAGCATTTTGGTTATTTTGTAAGTGATTTAAGTGTTAGTCACATGTTTAGTGAGAGCTGTTAATTATAGATTTAATTTTCTGCTAAAGGGGAGCATTTAACAGGTATTTTCATTAGAAAACTGCGTTTCCCAGAATTCTTTGTGGTAGACGAAAGTTACTCTGGGTTTTTAGCTAGCAAAGAAAGTTTTCGGGAAGCCATTATATGTTGCTCCGAATGCCGAGAAGTTTTGTTGTACATTTCCCTTTTTGAAGCCTTATATAAAGACTATCGTTTCTACAACTGATGTCCGATCCATTTTTTTGCTTAGTGGAGTCGCCACAACATAAACAGCTGTCAGCAGTCGAGAAACAGACGACTCCTGGAAATGTTTGTTATAATTGTCTGTTAACCTTTTGACTCTTCCTCAGTGGGATCAAATCCAAGAACTGCTCGGCCATCCAATGGAAAAACCTGTAGTGCTGCACAGGTAACATATAGTCTACATATATGCATTTAATATAGACACCACAGCTGTTTCAGACACCACCCACATATGTGACATCAAGTCTTGTGACCTTGTTTGCGTTTACAGGTCTTCATCGGCCAATAACACAAATCCTTTCGGCTCTACGTTCTGCTTCGGACTGCAGAGGATGATCTTTGAGGTCAGCACGTTTTATGATTCAGCTGGGATTACAACATAAATCATAAAACATAAAATTTTTACATTTATTAAGTTATTTATATTTTACTATATCTTAGTACTTTTTAAAAAATAAATAATTTTAGTATTTGTTCTAGTTATTTCTACTGTTTTATCTACTGTTTAGTCATATTCTGCATATACCGAGACCCAAAAAAATGATGGTGGAACTATATGGCAGCATTATCTGAACCACCTGACTACATGGATTGTTCCATTTAGAGAACATAAAATATGACGTGTGTTACGTAAAATGCTGCACAAGACCGACACGTTCAGCAGTATTATTATAGCAAAGCAGCTGAACCAGTTTAAAGCTGACAGGAATGTGAATTACTCTCTCTGAAAGGACATTTGTAGAGATTTGCTCGCAAAAGTATTAGAAATGCTTGGTGATCACGAAACAGCTCAACCCCTAATCTTTGAAATATGTGTCCTCACTGTCTTGTGTTCCTCCTCCCCAGGTGATGCAGAATAACCACATAGCATCGGTAACCCTCTACGGTGCTCCACGCACGACCAGTCACGCCCGACCCGAGTCCAGCAGCAGTTCCCACTAAACAAGTAACCGCAACCACATCCCGTTTTGGCCTGTCGTGAATCCAGTACTTCTACTGACTGACTTTCTAATCCAGAGCCAGATTCTTAACCAAGCAGACCTAACCGAACAAAGTTACTCTTACCCAGCTCAGATGCTAACAGAGAAACAACTACAATCAATCAACCAACTCTTCCTGTTGGATACTAAGACTCATTCTTCCAATCCGGCACACCCATCTAGCACAGCTAGACCAACTCGGTCTATCCCGGGACATCCAGTCACAGTCTCTGCTGGAGCATGGAGCGTTTTATCTTGGTTAGTCTAACGGTCCCAGTGGTGCTGCGTTGTGGTAGAGCTCGACTGTTTCCTTTCCATCCTTAAAATGCTTTCACCCCGGACCACAGGGGGAAAAAGCTGCAGACTCTAAGCTGGCGCCAGTTTATTTATCAGCAGCCTCCGTACCGCTGTGGCGGTGGGACAGTCGGCGTTTGAATTCATCTGCTGCAAATATCAAGTTGTTTAACATCAGCTGGAAGCTGCTGTGGCCAGAGTCTGGAAACAAAGTGTGTCACGTCAAACAACCACAACCAGCAAACCAGTACCGCCAGTCTTCCTGCCTCAGCTTCAGAACGACAACAAAACCAAACCAGTTCAGTCCAACCGACAGCCATCAGAGCCAAAATGCAGTGAAAGCTGCAGAGGACTTGAACCAAACCCACGAGAATCCCAATGTTGTCACACAAGACAGGAAGCGCTCGCTCTCAGGGTTCGGACGGAGACGTCCTCCTGAACATAACCCGCTTGATGCCCCGCCCAGTTGAACCAGATGTGACCAGAAAGAAAATCCTCCCTGTTGTCGTCTTATTCTCCCTTCAACTTTACTCAGCGGCGCCCGCCAACACACACAGACACAGACACACACACAGGCAAACAAAGCACACTCGACAGCACGGCTGCTGTTGCGTCTCCCTGCACGGACACGGCGACAGAAATGAGCATCTGCATGTGGCGTGAGGCTAATTTTTAAAAATGACATTTCAATTTGTGTTACTTTAAGCTCGCACAAACACACACACACCTTTCATTACTAAACTCATGTATTCCTGATACATGAACGCTGGTTTTATCCGTTTTATCGTGAAGCAGACTGACACGAGAATCTTTGCATGGACTCGTGTGCAGCGAGAGGAGACTTACTACAAGCACAAACTGACAGCCCCTTTTCTCCGATCGGTTGCATCTTCTTGCATGTTGTGTAGAGTCACCACAGTTTCTTCATTTTACCGCGGCCGCCCTTTTCACTCGTTCGCCTCGAGACCATTTCCATCGTGTACTGTTTTAAATCCGTTCGTACATTTGCACTAATACTCACCTTTTTACTTGACTGTTTGATTGATCTTCAGATATGGATATTTTTGTTTCGTACATTGGATGAGCGGGTGTGTGTGTGTGTGTGTGTGTGTGTGTGTCCTGTATACATATGGAAAGAAAGAAGAGGCCCTTACGTGGTGCTCAGTGTTCGCAGTGCCGTCCTCTTTGTCGCTCCATCTTCTGCTCCTCCTTCACGTCACTGACACATGGCACAGTCTGCATTTGTTTCTTGTTGAATTGCCAAACTGCGATAGCCAAAGAGGTTTCAGGATGTTGTTATTTGATGTGCTGACATTATCACTGTCTGAACATTTCATACAGAGAGAGTCGGGCGTCGGCCGTCTCTGTTCTTTTGGATCTTTTTGTGTCTGACTTGCACATGTTCGTCGTTGCTGTAGTAAAACCTCAGCTCCGGGTTTCTCTGACGGCTGACAGTAATTATACGACACAAAGAGCCGACTCTGAAAGCGCTCAGTCCGTCTGTCGTGTGGATTCGGTTCCACAGATTCACAGCAGTGTGTGCTGAGAAGTGTCGGAGTGGTCACTGTTGTCACTGAGCTGTCATTCAAAGAAACGCCACCATTTCTCTGGGTTTAGTTCATTTGAACCCATTTTGGAAACGGGGAAAGAAAACCAGTCATTCCTCCATCGTGTGACGTGCAGTTTTGCATCGAACTCCCATTTTATAAATTTACATTATTTTTAATAAACCGTGTATTAATTTTAATACACATTTTCTTGTATTGTTCTTCAGTACAAACAATTTAATTTTCTCTCTGTTGCTGAGTTTGTGATCAGTGACTCAGTCGGTTAGCATCCCTGTCTGTTAGCCTGTGACCAGCATTATCCAACAACCTGGGCTAACTCAACTTTAATAAGCAAAAACAAACAAAAAGACCAATACTGCGACGTTTTCATTAGAAGGAAACTAATTAATTTTACTTGTCTATGTTCCTAATTCCTTATAATTCCTAAGCATTTGCTATTTTTATGTATTCAGGCCTTTATGCGTAATGTTGTTGTATGAATGCTGTATATAAATGCGTGCGCTTATTCTGGTGTCTTCTTATTTACAGTGTTAGTGGCACCTCAACATTTCTGCATTGATTTTTGTTAGAGTTAAGCTCAGGTGGAGTCATCTGCTCACATTATTGTTTTTAGACCACTCAGTATTCATATGTTTGCATGTGCAATGCTAACACTGCGAGTATGCTAACATGTCAGCAGTTAGTAAAGCCCTGCTAAACTGCTTGTTCACAGTTGGCCTGGAAGAGAGCTCTCTCTTTAATCCAGTGGACAAAAATGGATTTTTAGTCTGGCTTTGGTGTGCTGCGAGATTTAACATCTGCATCCTGAAAGTTGATTCTGTTCATCTGGACGTTTTCAGTGGGAGAAACGTTTCGTGACGTCTTCAGTCTCAGCTGACTACAGGTTTCCAACCTTATAAACATCTGCACAGAAACTAGCACCACCGAATGAACGATGGGCTGGGAGGTCAGCTTATGATCATTAATATGCAAACTGTTATGATCATTGATCAAAGCCCATGAGTACCATTCACAGAGTTGGGGACTGGCTGCAATCACAGCATTGTGAGATGGTTACAGATCTACATCTACTTGTTTACAAAGAAAAATATCCGTTTTCCAAGCTTTCCTGCAGCCAGATGAGCATGGCGTTCCATTACTCGTTTTCCAAAACTGGGACACCACAAGCTACAGTAATATTTTAACATTTAAATCCAAAAAACACCAATTTTCTTATTGGACTCCCAGGGTCAGATATTTAAGAGCGACGGCTGTCCGCTTTGTCTCTGATGAAATTGGAAAGACTGTTCCCTACTCTCCTCCCATTTGTCCACAGCTTCAGTCAAATAGGGGAAAGGCGTAACTCTAGTGAATGCTATATAACATTTACTTGCTTTTGTGTAAGCAAATATAAATGTAAACTGTTGGATTTCGTGCCTCATCTCCCACAGAGCCTGTCTTTGACTTCTTTCTCTATCGACCCTGTAAAAAGGAATCTCCTTGTATATAAAATTGAATGCATTTGAGCTGCAGCGTTGTACAGTATGTATGTGAGCTCCAGCAACAAGGTAACATGGTATTACGGCTGACTCGTTTTACATTTACCTGCACAGTTTGGCAGGTTGGGTTTCCCCAAAATGAGGAATGTTGTTAGTTCTGAACTAGTTATTTTTGTTTGAGTTTCTTGTACTGGATCCATTTCTGTTGGGGGTGTGGAGGGTGGGGTCTCATGTGTGCTCATAACCACCCGAAACACCCAGATCAGTGTTAACATGGTGTGGAATACATGAGTGTAGCAAATGCAGGACTAGAAAATCAGTTCTCGACGAGAGAAACTGAAAAAACCTGTAGATACAAATCAACATCTGAAGCAAAACGTCGCCTCCCTCCAAGCTCTGCTGTAACTGTTTGTCTTTGTCCTGTTTGTCTTGTTTTAAACAGTAATGTGAGAATCTGAGACCCGCATTACATCAGTCAGCCACAGAATTGCCTAAGTTTGTCTCGTTGAGCCGAATGTGACCCCTCACGGCATGAAGCACCTCTGAGGGTGTCCCGTTGTTCCCCCAGAGAAAGGGGAATTGGCCTGTGGCCCCAGTTTTGGTAAACCCAGCCCAGTGTCGTGCACGGTCATTGCTGTGATGAAGCATTGTCACTCAGAGATGGCGAGGGGAGCTGCAGGGTGCTGGGTAGGTGATCTCACCCTAACTCAGGTGGACATATCACATCCTTGTTTTTCCAAAGTTTTTAGGGCAGAAAAACAAGAGAAACTTTGATCTGTGTGGCTTTTAATTTACACCTTTTTTTTCTTGCTTTTTACAAATGTTTATTTTACTGAACGGGCAGATGTGTGATTATCAAACTGAGATTGTTGTGATTTATAATTGTCATCTTCAGTGTAATGATAATCTCATGTTAATGCTTTGTATCGTCTGTCCTTGGTATCATTTGTTCTGTTGCCCCCCCCCCCCCCCCCCCTTTACTCCCTGCAGAATATGTGTGTGTGTGTGTGTGTGTGTGTGTGTGTGTACATTAAGCCCATTTCTGGAAATGGAGCTGGTATACTTAATTAAACTTGTAAAATTCATGGCAATGTGGCATTTTATATTTTGAATACTATAACTTTGTGTATGAAGGTAGATTAACAAAGCATGTCCACAGGAAAAAAGGCAATAACGTAGCGAGTTACCGAGGACTGAAAGCTTCGCTCTGGCACTTTGATGCTGTTTCGCGATGATGATGAGATGTGCCGTCTCCTAAGACTCCAACGCACCATTTGGACTTGAATGAAAGTGAATGTTCACTGCTGACTGACATCAAAGTTCATTTTCTGTTTGTGCAACCAGGATATGAAAAAAATAATAAAAAAATATGGATGTCAAAAATAGCAAGAGGTTTTTTACTTTTTTTCTCCCCAAGTTTAAACTCAAAGATGGATTAAAATAAGAGTTTTGTCCTCTTCATTGCACATGACACATCATTCAAAAGTTTGTGTGTCCCACAGAAAACCAGTTGGCCAGTGGAAGTCCTAATTAGGGATGCACCGATACTGGTATCGGGTATCGGGGCGGATACTGTAAAATGTGTGTGTACTCATACTCGTAAAAGTTAACCGATACCATGAACCGATACTAACTTATTTCATTAATCAGAGGGTGGCTTGTCATTTCTGTTGTAGTTTTTTAGATTGGCCACTAGGAGGCCAATTATTATTTTATTTATTATTTATTTTATATTTTTTTTATATTTTATTATTTATTTAATAATTATTTTGTTTGTTTACAATATGGACACTCTGCAATAATTTAAAAGTTTATTTTATTCTCAAACCTAATTTGTATTTATTTTATTCCAAACAGAAGTGTTTATTTATTATTCTGAAAGCTCGAGACAGTGCCAGTAGTTGATGATATTTTGTTAAATTACAATGTGGAGACTCTGCAATAATTTAACAGAAGTGCTTATTTTTCACTTGAAATTTTTTTGTGGTCATTTTTATTAAGATTTTATTTTTTATCGGCAGGGAATATAATAAAACCTGTCTTCCAATTAATTGTATTTCTGTGTGTGTGGTAGAAGTATGGTACTACTCTGTATTGGCAAGTACTCAGATCCAAGTATCGGTATCGTTGCATCCCTAGTCCTAATTTAAATTCCTGTCTTCTTTTATCCGTCTGTATAGATGGATAGAGATATTAGAAAATGCTAAATTCATCACTCATCCTCGGTATGCCATTTATAAATACAGATATATTTTTGTAACTATGTTTGATTGTTACTAGTAGTGATGTGGTAGCAGTGATATCTGTACCTGCTGTAACAGATGGATAAACATATCTGTTTATAAAAGACGTACTACAGAGGAGTCATGAGATGATGAATTAAACACTCACTAATGCTTAATGGTGTACCATTATGAGTGCTGCTGATGACTGAAATAAAACCTTTAAAGAAGGTTGAAAATAATGAAAATAATTCCAGAAGTCTTGGTATTTCCAAGAGAGCGGGATTTATCGCTGTGATGGCACGATGATTCGCACACCAGGTGTGGAACTTGAACTCAGCCTGTATTCATGCATTTTCACCCGTATCGGATCTCCCTGCAAACCTCTTCAGGTGAGCTGTCTAACTGTCCTTTATCCTTTTCTTTAATGTCAGGTGTGTTTCCAGAACCACTAAAAACTGCTGTAATCAAACCTATACTGAAAAAGGACAATCTTGACAAGATACAAATGAAGAACTACAGGCCGATCTCAAATCTCCCATTTTTAAGTAAGATCATTGATAAAGCAGTTTCTCAACAGCTCAATTACTTCTTAAAACAGAATAACTGCTATGATGCCTTCCAGTCAGGTTTTAAACAGAACCACAGCACTGAAACCGCTCTGACCAAAGTGTTCAATGACATATGTCTGAATACAGACAGTGGAACAATGTCAGTCTTAGTTTTACTGGATCTCAGTGCAGCATTTGATAGTCGACCACAACATATTACTCAAACGGAGAACTGGGCAGGTCTCTCAGGAACTGTACTAAACTGGTTCAAAACATACTTAGAAAACAGGAAATACTTTGTATCAACAGGTAACTTCACATCTGAGCAGACGAGTATCACATGTGGAGTTCCCCAAGGTTCCATCTTGGGACCCCTTCTGTTTAACATTTACATGCTCCCACTGGCACAGATTATAAAGAACAACAAAATAAACTATCACAGCTGTGCAGACGACACACAAATATATATCACAATGTCACCAGGAGACCGAGGCCCTGTACAGGCTCTTGGTAAATGCACTGAGGAAATTAATGACTGGTTGTGCCACAATTTTCTCCAGCTAAACAAAAACAAACTGAGGTAATAGTCTTTGGCGCCAAAGAAAAACGATTACAGGTCACCAGAGAACTTCAATCTATACACCTAAAAACCACAAACCAGGAGAGAAATGTGGGTGTAGTGATGGACGCAGACCTAAACTTACAAAAACACATTAAGACAATAACAAAATCAGCTTACTATCACCTCAAGAATATTTCAAGGATCAAAGATCTGATGTCTCAACATGACCTGGAAAAACTAGTCCATGCATTCATCTTTAGTAGGCTTGATTACTGTAACAGCATCTTTACAGGTCTACCTAAAAAACCAGTCAGACAACTGCAGCTCATTCAGAGCTCTGCTGCTCGAGTCCTCACTAAGACCAAACAAGTGGACCACATCAGTCCAGCTCTGAGGTCTTTACACTGGCTGCCTGTCCGTCAGAGGATAGACTTTAAAGCTCTGAATGGTTTAGGACCAAAGTACATCAGTGACCTCCTGACCCAGTATGAACCTTCCAGATCCCTCAGGTCATCTGGATCCGGTCTTTTATCAGTTCCCAGAGTCAGAACCAGACACGGAGAAGCTGCATTCAGCTTTTATGCTCCTTATATCTGGAACAAACTCCCAGAAAGCCTCAGATCAGCTGAAACACTCAGTTTATTTAAATCCAGGTTGAAGACTCACCTGTTCTCAGCTGCATTTGAATAAAGCACCAAATCCACACTTTTAAGCTTAAATATCAAAACTTACATTTTAACTACAGATTTTATCCACTGTTTTTTGTTTTGCTTTTTTTTTAAAAATCAATTTTAAATCCTGCTTTTTATTTGTTTTTGTTTTCAATGTCTCTGTAAAGCACTTTGAATCACCTTGTTGTTGAATTGTGCTATAAATAAACCTGCCTTGCATTCAGGTTGACCTATCAGAGAGACAGATCAGCCGATGTTATATTTACATATTGTTCTGTGATTATCTGTGTTGTGTGTTTATCAATCGCTGTAAGTATCTGATGAAGCTGGTTGAACATTTGGTTTTGTTTCTTATCTCGACCCATTGAAATGTCAAACATGTAATGACAGGCTTACAATATGCCTCGAAAACAAAACCCACTTTGCTGAAGTCTGCCACACTAAACACTGAACCTCAGTGCTGTCCCGTCCATGTTTGCTTCGTCTGTCTTCATGACGACCATATCAGCCAT
This sequence comes from Neolamprologus multifasciatus, assembly GCF_963576455.1. NCBI lineage: Eukaryota > Metazoa > Chordata > Actinopteri > Cichliformes > Cichlidae > Neolamprologus > Neolamprologus multifasciatus. The sequence continues at coordinate 66,761,138 of NC_140445.1, forward strand.
AATTTTCTAGACTAATCTTACACAACATGGCAAAAACAGGCAAATTCTACTAAAGTCCAGAGAACACGAGATTGTTTATTTCGTTTTAACGGACATAAATGTGATCTGTATACATGTGTGAACTTTGGCAGATTAGGAAACGGGATACGCCCAAACTTCGGCAGAGGTGTAGTTAGTGTGCATGTTTCAGTGAGCCTTGGTCCCATTTGGTTTGCATCATGCAGATGGTTTCTATTTAGACGTGATTTGCTGCTCCTCCGGGGACAGATAATGCGACCTTCCATTGGCGCCTCTGGGCAGCGTTACAAAGAAGAGAGGGGCATCTCTAAAAATCCCTGCTGCCTTCCCACTACACAGTCATTTCCAGTCTTGTCCACAGTCTGAATGTTAACGTGACAGCTTCGAGCAAATGGGGTTAAACCAGCTAACCGCACTTTCTTTGGTTGTTCTCGTGGAACTGTGTGGACATAAACACTGTAAACAACACATTAAGGTTTAAAAGTCCCAACTGTTCACAGCCACAGTGTGAAAAGACAAATGGGGCTCTGATGTCAAGCTAAAATCCCCTCGGGGCTTTCTTTCTCAAAAGTCTGGAACACATTTGGCCTTCGTCGCTTCATTTCCCCCACGACTGCCAGCCAGCTCGTATAAAGTCTCACATGACTCAGCTGTGCTTTTGAACGCCTCACAAGCCTTTCCAGTCTCGTGCTATGACCATTTTGTAGGGTCACTAATGTGAGACGAACACTCGTTTCTCATCGTAGTCCGTCTCCACCATCGAGCCCAGCCCCGCCCTCCATTTAAAAGGCCGGGGCGTCCGGCTGGTCCTGTTGTGGCAGCTCAGTTTGGGGTCGTGCAGGAGGTTCCACATGAGCCAGATTTGGGGGACGCTGAGGCTGTGAACAACCATGAGTTCTCTGTAAAAACAAGGGTCGAACGTCTGAAGGTGAGGAGCTGCTGACGGGCGGGGAATTCCAAAGGTCCGGAAGCCCTGATGTCGCGATGGTTTGATGCCGATCAGCTGGAGGCACATTCCCAGAAAGACATCGTCGATGGGGAACAATTCCACCTGGAAAAAAAGTCATTCGAAATCATCATTTTTGATAGATGTGTGAAAATGCTCACTTTCTAATTTGAAGTACCTGTCGACAGGCAGAGCTCAGTCTCTGAGCCGTGTGTCCCGACATAACGAACCCTCCTCCGCCAGCATAATCGGGGTACAGACCCCCTCCGTACAAAAACTCTGGCACATAGTATTTGGAAGTGCGCCGGCGAATGGGTTTAGCACGGATAATGATATCACCGATAAACAGATCCTCGTTTGGCTGTTGACCTCGTAGCATTTCCAGTATGTTTTCCACATTAACATACACATCGGCATCACCTTTGAAGATGAACCTGGATAAGACGAGATAAATGTGAGCTGAGCACCGGAAAAAAACTTACGTCGGCTCGATTAATCGACACTGACTTGACACGAGGACAGCTGCTGTTGACCCAGTTCAGAAAGTGCGTTTCTTTTAGCGTCAGGTTGAAAAAGGTGTCTTCGAAATCCCACAGCAGGACGTCCTTATATGTTTGACTCTCGTAGGACAGGAGCTGATCCCACAGAGGCAGAGCGGTTCGATTCTTGGGAACACCCAAGAGGAAAACTGTGCGGATGGACACGTCATTTTCAAAATGTCCCTCCTTACCCCACGTCCGGCGTACTACCTAAGAAAAAATGAAGCACAAAGGTCGTTTAACTCGACTAAGAGAGTAAAGGTTTTCCTAACACGCTGCTCAGACACTTTATAGACCAGGAGCGGTAATACTCTTCATTAGGAATCATGTTTATGTCGGTGTATTGAGTTACGTCCCACATTCAGTCACTCAGTTTTGTTCCTTAATCCACTCCTGCCTTAAAGATGCTCTTGATCCGTATCGACTGGTGCTGGAAAACCAGATTACATAAGTAGTGACGCCGTGGAGTGGAAAAGGAACTAAATTGGTTATTACAGCCTCACGTTTATGACATACGTTCTTGCAGAATATTTTACCTGACGTTTATCAAAATCTGCTGCTATGGATTTCACTGCAATGAGCATATAAGGGGCATTGTTAGACCCTCCTCCTTGTTCCTCTGCTCCTCTGATGTGACATTTTTCTGGCTGGTCTATGAGCAGCTTGAAGTTTCTGTTGTCCTTTTCTCTCAGATAAGCCTCAAAGTCAAACTGTGGCATCGTGGGCAGGGGATTGGCCGCAGTCTTGGTCGGCACGGCGTTCTTCCTGCGTGGCTTGGATTTGCCCTTAGACTTGGATTTGTGTTGGGGAGCTTTCGACCTGGACTGGGATTTACATGGAGGTGGCTGGACCCCTGAAGCCCTGGACGGGAACGCCTAATTAGGGGAAAATGTGTAAAGAAATCTTAACAGCCATATAATACTCACACAGTCCTGCATTATGTGTGTTTGTGACTCTGTATTTCATACTAATCTTGTAAATGAGGACTAAGCTAAGAAATGAATATCATGGTGCAACAACTTCAGGCCTTTGTGTCACAATCTGATCCACTCCTCCACTTTTATTTAAATCTCAGTTTCTATTGAATATCTCTAAAAACTGAGATTTTTTGTATATATCGCTGGCAATATAGACCCTTAAAACAGCGGTCTCCAACCTTTTTTGCGCCACGGACCGGTTTATGCCCGACAATATTTTCACGGACCGGCCTTTAAGGTGTCGCGGATAAATACAACAAAATAAAACTAGTACCGGTACCGAAAAAAAGAAGATTTATTCATAACACACGTGAAAAGACCCAGGAAAACCGAGTAAACGATAACAAAATAACGCTGAAAACCGTTGAAATAATGTTGAAATAACGTTGAAAACTATACATTTCACACCTGAGCCTCAACTCTCGCGGCCCGGTACCAAACGACTCACGGACCGGTACCGGTCCGAGCCCCGGGGGTTGGGGACCGCTGCCTTAAACAATATATCTGTTTTAATAAAGCCATTAGGCTCGCTGCTATAATACCAACACCTTCATATCAGCATGTGTAACCTATATCGGGTCATACCCCTTGAAAGTCCTGGCCCACTTTAGCTCCAGTGGCTCCCAGCAGGGTCCGACTGGGGCTGGTGGAGCCGTGGATGTGCAGTTTCCACACAGGTCTGTCACATCCAGAGGAGAGCACAACCTGGAAACACGAGTGTTGGTTGAAAACTGAGTTGGATTTTTCTTTTAATTCAAAAAGCAACAGTGAAACAAGGCAAACAGCAAAAAGAGCAACTTCCATCCTTACGTGTCGGGCGTACAGCAGGAAACAGAACAGCAGCAGCAGCAGAACTGTGCACATCACGTCTCCCTTCACATGGAGGAGCCTCCTCGTCATCAACATCCTTCTCAGCATCGTTTGAAGACGCTGGCTGTAGTTAAGTATTAAGCAGGAATGCATTGGTTAGTCCTGCAGCAGCCTGACTGGTACTTGGAGCTGGAAGACTCGATTTGGTTTTGCTGACTAGTCTGTGAAACTTGTGACGTGAGAACATGCTGGAGCAAAAGCAACAGACAGCATCAAAGAAAAAACAAAGACTCATTTATCGACCCCATTATTCTTCCCTTTGGGTTAAACTGTCCCAGATATTTGTTTCAGCTCTGACCCGCGGTCATCTGATGCAATCGCTTCTTCCACTGTGGAAGAAATCAGTTCAGCAGATTTCAAACAAATCAGCTGCAGTCTAGATGCCACGGCCAGTCCTCTCATTTCACCCACTTTCTTACTGTATCACCGATAAACATCCACGCAACAATATCACTCGTGCTTTTTATGAGCTGACTGTTTTTCCCTCTCACACCAAATTCTTCAGTGGGTTCAGGAGTGGGAGTGTCTGGGTCTTATGTAAGGCAACACGAAGGTACCGAGAACTATTTTCTAAGAACGCTGTGTCCCTGAAGCAGACATAACGGCATGAACTAGAACAAGAACAGAAGATTATATTACAAATATAGAAACACGCATCTGCTTATTTCTTTCATATTTAAATATATCGAGTGTTTTCTTGTTAAAGCGATTCATTCAGACTTACCGAGGAGGCAGACAGAGGGTCAAACTAAAAACATCTGCGCTCCAGCGTGGGCTCCAGCGTGGGCTCCTTCTGCTCTAACAAAGTAAACCGACTTCCAGAGTTTGTAGAAAACCGCGAGGGGAAGTAAAATAGCGCACATCTGTCCGTGCGCTGTTTTCATGAGTGCGAAAGATGCTCAAAGACGAGATGAAAACGCTGGAGGTGTTTCTCTGACCTGCAGGACGGCGCTCCTCATGCTGCGTTAAGGTGCTGTAGGAAATAACACGTGTTCGTTGTGTACCGTGGCAAACGCTAGCATGTCTGACTTTTGGAGCGCTAATGGTTAAAGTGTGAGTTACTGACTCGATGTGGGCGTGGCTGATACTTTTCAAACGCAGTTAAAGTAGACGATCAACGCGAACAGCCTTTGGGAGGAGATAGAAATATGTCAATAAACCGGGCAAAAGCAAAGGGCATGTGCAAAGACATCAGGCTAGTGATGCAAGTTTTTTGTTTTTTGTTTTTTTGCCTAATAAACTCTGTAAAAATGTCGATATGCCCAGGACAGCGTGGGCAGTGTCATAGGGCTCTGGTCGGCAGTAGGGAGGAGTTAACCACTGATTCAAACCAGGGGCTGCATAAAACATTTAGAAATGCAGTAAAACTTGGAGTGTTGTTCATGGTTTGGTCTTGTTTGTTTCTACCAGGGAGATGAGGTCCAACTAGTGATGGGTAGATGAGGCCTCGTGAAGCGTTTCAGCACATTCCCCAAACTGTATCAATACTGTGTCGACACAGTGTTGCTGTTTTGCTCCATACTGACACCTGCTGGACATTAAATATCATTGCAGGCAACTTACTCGAGACTCACAACAGACACTGATTCAATGACCTAGTCATACGTGTATACACTGTAAGGTGTTGTATTGTCCATGGAATCATTTTATATCTTTTACGTTTCAAATATTGTAGACATCTGGGGCGGCTGTAGCTCTGGTGGTAGAGCAGGTCATCTACTGATCGGAAGGTTGGCGGTTCGATTTCTGGCTTCCCCTAGTCTGCATACCAAATATCCTTGGGCAAGATACTAACCCCAAATTGCTCTCCGATGCATCCATCGGAGTATGAATGTGTGTGAATGTTAGCTATGAAGCACTTAGAAAGATGTGCTTGTGCGAATGGGTGTGCTTGGGTGAATGCACAAGTTGTGTAAAGCGCTTTGAGTGCTCAGATGAGTAGAAAAGCGCTACATAAGAACCAGTCCATTTACCATCTTTAAAATATATTGTGAATGACATTAAGTGAAAATTAAAATGAAAGCATTGTGAATATAATATTACCCATTTAAATGTAATTGACTCAGAGTTTATTATAAATTTCTATCCAGAAAAATAATTTCATCCATTGTTTTTGCATTCAGTCTATTGCGTTTTTTTTGTTGTTGTTTTTTTTGACACCATTTCCCCAGCTTTGGAAAACTCACAGGCACAGATGAAGCTGGGGTACACAAAAGCTGTAAAGCCAGGTGGAAAAGGTTCAGATAAGATGTCTTCCTATTCCCCCAGTACGTTAAAGGATCCTCTGATCTTGGAATGTTTCTCTCCGACACTCTCCACAATACTAAGGGGTTGGCAGTCCTTTATAATAAAATTCAGGACTGCCTGACCCAGAACATTCTTCCTAGATGCTTGATTTCAAAATAATAAAACATGGATCTCCTCCATGCCTGCTTCATGCCCTGGGGGCGGGGCTATGGCTCTCTACATCCTCTTGCAGACCATTACATGGGGAAACCATTTGAATACAAGCGCACTGATCCACACAGGTGTGCACACGGGTGTTCACTGTTCGTAGACTTAAATCACACCTTTCTTGGCTGCTACTTCAAAGCACATTGTGCGCTGTCTGTCCTGCGTGCTGCACAACAACATTCAATATTTAGTATTTACTGCTGTTTACACTTAGCTAGATTAATGCGATGGTGTTGTGTTTAGTATGTTGCTTAGTTGTTTTTTTTTTTTTTGCTTGTTTTCTCTTTTTCTCTCAACAGGTGATCCAGGAGATATTTTCTTCCCCCCTTTCTCACTGTCCCTCTCCCCTTCTGTTTTTCTTTTCCTTCCTCTTTCTTTCTCCCTTTCCTATCCCTCACTCATGTCTGTCCCGTCTGTAACAACTGAAAATAAAATAAATAATAAAAACAAAGGTCGATCAAATGGACCAATAGGGCAATGCCATGATGATCCATTTGGCAAAATAAATCCATTGGGTCTCCTTGTTGGTCTTCAGACAACAATTCTGACGGCTAAAGAACCAAATGGGACAGGCAAAAAATAAATAAATAAAAAAAAAATAATAATAATAATAATAAAACACATATTAATAAAAAAAAAAAAAAAGACGATGAAGCTGTTCAGTGTCAATATAGGCCTACCTGTGTTCATTGTCAGTGTTTGTCTCCTCATTGTCATGTTTGGCTCTGTAATGCCTAAACACTGAGGTGTTCTGATAGATTACACTGAAACAAAGACAGACAAACAGTTACCTTATTTCCAGATAAAAGATCAAAATGATCCCACACAGCAGAAACATTTATTTTTCTTTCGGGCTCCATTTTGTTATGGAGAGATGTGTATTTTTTTTTTAATCTTTGCAGTAATTTTGTGTTTTTTTGGAGACCTCATTCCGTTGGCAGATGCGGATGCGGAACCTTTTAAACACAGCTTGGCGCGTTGGGTCTGCAGCCTTAAAGGCCGCATTTTAAGGCCAATTACGTCACAGCGACGTGACGAAGGCTGTCCCAATTCGAAGGCTGCTCGAAATGCGGCCCTCAAATGCGTCCTTCATTTCCCTGAATTTTTATTTTTTTTTGAATACGTTTTATTGACAAAGCACAAAATACAGATATACAAATACAAAATAGCAAACACAATGTCAGGGGGTTCATATAAAAAAACAAAATAGACACAGTCTATTAAAGAATCACATGATATTGAGCAGGGAATTAATTTCCCTGAATTTCAAGGACGTGGCGGTGTAGACTTCGTGGCCCAACATATCCCAGAATGCATAGCGTGGCGGTGGGTGTGGATAATTTTGCCGAAAAAAACGGCAGATGAGGGGCGCCCGAAGAGTAAACTTTAAGTACTGAATATTATGTCACTTATTTAAGTGCAAATGTTTAATAACGAAGATCATTAAAACATTACTGTTGGCCACATGTCAGCAAAGTCATGTGACATTAGTGACGTTTGTACTAACTTGGTTTTAAAGCCTTTACTTTAAAATATACGGCGTTCAATAGCTGAGCTTAATCAGAGAATGATCAAAGCTCATGTAGAAACAAACAAACAAATGAACAAAAGATTTTCTCCTTCATTTCTGTCAAACAAAGCTGTATGAAACGTTTCCAGCTGTTAGTATCATGGTTGCTAGGCAACCTGGGCAGCGCAATGGAGGCTAGACCGTCCCATTTCACAAGCCTCGCACTTCCGGTCTTAGCGGTCTTTAAGTACACGGCCCTTGAGGATCGTTAAGGCTGCAGACCCTGAATTGGGACACAGCCAACGTCCACTGTGAGCGACCATCTTTGACCAGAGGGCGGGGCTTACGACACCATGTTTATTTATTCATGTTTTTGGAAACTTGCCTGTAAAGCAGACTAAATAATGTTGGAGCATTTGTCTAAACACATCAGTATTTAAAATGTTTACCTCTTTTGATTTGATATAAACGCCTCAAATCCATCTAGAAATAAACCCTCCCTTTATTGGTGCTGTGACAACAATCAGCCAAAAGTTATAAAAGTTTAAAATGTAATTTAATAACAATCTTTCCACAAACACAAAGTTACATGTGCACTTTCTGAATACAGTCTACAAAAAGTAAACAAGTTAGACAGTTTTCTTTGGCTACAAATGCCACACGAACACGCAGCAGCTGAGAGCCGAGGCCGAGCGTGAAGGTCCACGCCACCGGTGACTTTACGGTCAGCTGAATGAAACCGGCACACTCGTTTTCTCAGACCGTCTGCGACAGGTCACCACAAATGCATGAAATTGGCGTCGTACTCGAGTCCTTCTGTTTGTCTTAACTTCTGACTAAAGTGAGTAATTGGCTGCTCACGCAGGTTAGTGATGCAGGGAAACTCCAGTGCACTCGCTGAAGCCCAATCAGCCCGACTAACGATGACAATTTTGCACAAAGTCTGAGGTCACCATTATATTTGTGTTGGCTGGATTCCAATTTCAAGAAGCTGTTGCTTAAAACTGAGTCGTGGATTAAGGCCGCTTCAGTGTCTCTGTCTCCTGTTGTTCTTGCTCCACACGTACTCGCCGGCCTCATTACAGTTATTACACGTGCTGACTGTAAACTCCTCTAGTCCGCTCCCGCGTCCCTCATCCTTCCGCTCTCAGGAGGATGCGGTGCCAGCCCTCATGATCCTGAAAAGCGCGTTGATGTTATTGCTTTTGATGGCGTCTCGACAGGCAGAGATCACTTGGTTCTTGGGCTTACCCACTGCAGAGAAGCACACACAGAGGCAGATACGCTTAATATATCATCTTCTCCCCTGGTTCAACTGGAGGTAGTTAACAAACAGTGCTTGTCAGACTTACCTCGGAGCCTGCCGGCTCGCTGTATGGCTTGGTTGACAGACTTGAGACAAGCCAGGAGAGCATTGTGGTTGTTTGAGCGGATCTTGTACTCGTTGATTAGATCCCGGTTTAGATCGTACAGCTCTCTGTAGCGCTTCTTCATAGTTGTCCTACGGTGGAAACGAACAAAGACGTGAGGAAAAGAAGGAAGTCAACAGTTTCATGATAGAAATGATACTGTAACAGGATTTATTCTTCTGCGTTAAATCTGTGCTGCAGGTATGTCAAGACTGCAAACCCCTGTGCAACCCTACGCTGTTATCTGACATGCACGTCCCTGGAAATGTAACGCTGCCTCAGTGCAGCGCTTGACTACCGCCATCGTCTCGCTCAGTGCCGTCAGTCCTCCGATCCATTTATGGATTTCTGTTTGCCGCGCTTTTTGAACGCATCACTGAGAGAATAATAACTATCACCTTAATAAAGGACTCGTATCATCAGTAAATTCCTGAAGCTAGATCACCAAAACTATTAGATGTGTTTACCTGTAGGGGAATAAAAACATGAAAGAGAGAGAACCCAGGATTTTATTTCTACCACGGCTGGCAGTGAATAAAACACACGCCTTTCAGGGCACATACATCCATTTGCTTCCGCTTATCCTTTTAAGGGTCGCTGGAGCCTATCCCAGCTGTCGTAGGGCGAGAAGCGAGGCACATCAGGCTAACATACAGAGACAGACAACTATTCACACTCACATTCAATTAAGTAAGCCGGAGTTCCCGGAGAGAACATGCGAACTCCACACAGGTGGTGGAACTGAACTCAGGTGCAACAGTGCGAACCACTGCGCTGCACATACAAGTCCAGATAATTCAACAATAATGTAGCAATATGGCTGCAAGTATCATGAAGTAAAATCCTGAGATAACTCACATGTCACCCATTAGGCGCGCGTCCTCTGCTTGCACCAGCATGTTTCTAATGTAGTTGGAGTGGTCAGCCATAGCTGCAGTTAGTTTCTGGTGGACAGAATGGAACTCGTCCACCTAGCAAACACATTTAAACGTACAGGTGAGCTGACCTATTTTTGCCCTGTAGTGTGTGACTTGCCCAGTTTGGAGATAGACTACAGGGACTAACGTTTTGGTCCACACCTTCTAATCTCAAGAGTTTGGACTTTTATTGCTACTGACCCAACGTCCTGAATGTTTGACACTGAGAGCAGATGAAACCTGAGCCAAACCTCAGTGAGCGTCGTGTGCAGCTCCTCAAAATATGTGGGGAAGTCCGCTTCTGCTGACAGGTCCTCAATTGCCAGGAAGGAGGCTAATGATTGGATCAGATCTCCTGCTAGGTCAATATCGTCAGTTCTTATGGTGATCTGATTGGACACATTACGAATTATTATTGTTCTTAAAATACGTATAAACTAATGACAGAGCAAGTCTCTAAGTTCATATAAGAAACAAATGAGTGCTGTAGATATTTTTGATGTGTACCTGTCCATTGCTGGCCATGCTGAAGGACAACAGCCCCCCACCTCTGAGTGAACTAAAGGTAACATCGGGACTCTCCACTCCCTCTGGAAGCAGGAAATTCTGATTCAGCCACATCACCACCTACACAAGGACACAAAGCGGAGGATAAGATTAAACAGAATTCAATTTTATAAATGCAGAAGATCGTGTGACAGCCTACCCTCTGCTGTCGATCGTTGATGCTGAAGGCAACCCTCCCTGTGGGCTGTGCAGCCGACGAGTCGACGGCGAGGTCGTACATGGAGAAACGAGGCAGCTGACGAGTGATTTCAAACACGTGGAACTGAGTGCTGACGAGGACGAAAAGAACGGGACGACGTGAGAACGAGAGCGGCGTCGTTAACCGCATTAGAAAAAGACTCATTACTCTGATCTGACCTGGTTCTCCCTCCAACAAAGGCTTTGATGTGCAGATCCACTGGGATGTCCTTTGGGGGCACGATGGGGACTCTGACACAACCAGACAGGTTTTGAGCGCTGGGGTGGACGACGTGACTCTCACCCTCAAAGATGCCTTCTGCAAAGATGAGCACTGCACGGATAACCGTCTCTGTAAAAGATCAAGGAGAGACTCAGCGACTTGTACGCAAACACTCGATAAACGGTGACGCGCTAACCAACGCTACCATTTGGTGTTGAAATGCTGAGCTCCACATGAGCCTTCTGGGTCTCTGCAGCAGCTTTCACTGACAGCGCTGTCTGGAGCTGAGTGTTGGCTGGTATGACTCCCATCCCACTGTGCGTCTCTGACACACCCTGAAATAAGAGCAGAGTTTATGACTCAGAACGCACAGTTGTGACGACGTTCGATCGGAAACGTTGCTTCCAAAGATCAGACTTTTTATTAACGTGGATGAATCAATAACAAAAACTCTTTAACACAATCACAAACAGCTGCCTCAAAGGTGCAACTGTGATGGCACCTGTCTGTAAAGCAGTGTGCTCCAGCTCCAGGGTTTTTATAAAGATCTGTCGTTAACGTTTAAGAAGAGCTTTTTAAATTATTGTTACCATAAATGTAGAGCCACTGTGTGCCTGCTGAAATGTAGAACCCACAAACATCACCACCAGTTTATTGTGACTGAATAAATCACCTTGGCATTCTCCTCGTAGTTGCGAAGCTCAAGCAGCAGATTCTGTCTGCGCTGGCTGAGCTCTCGAACAAGGTCCTGCTCGGCGCTCGTGTCCATGAGATTCCCTTTTAGGTCTTTACTGGCTGGCAGATAACCACGAACTACAAACACATGACAAGTATAGCAACATCCTCTGATGAGCTCACAGTCTTTGAAATGATACCTGGCACAGAAAACACACAAGGAAATGTACAAATGTCCATTTTCACACACTTACCTTCTCCTTCTGTGGAGGTGCAGATGAGCTGTTTCTGTCCATCCAGCCTGTAGTCTCCCTCCACTACTCCAGCCACAGAAGAAGAGAAGTTGTCCTTGAAGATGACCTCACCAGTGCGGTCGCTGCGAGCGTCAATCTGACAAAATCATTTTGAGAAAGTCCCACGTTAAAACAGTAAGAAGTCGATTGTGGATAACAGCTGTGGACTCACCTTTCCATTGGACCAACCAGTGATGAGCTCAACGACCCCATCGGCATTCAAGTCAAATGCAAAGATGCTCATTGCATGATTCTTGGACTAAGTGAGGAGAAAAGAGCAAATTACACAGTAGAAAACTGAATTATTTACATTTAATCTCAGCCAAGACTGTCTTTACTCATCAGGTTCAAACTGCAGGTGAGCAACGCACGACTGTCCTCTTCATGCTGTGAAAGGTAACACTGTCCACCGTCCATGAGCGTCCTACAAATGACTATTAGTCATGTTACAAGTAGTATTTGTTACTACTACACTAATCCCCGTCAGAGACATTTATACTGGCAGACGTGAGCGGAGAGTCAGCATCATCGTGGCGCTCTGGACCCCCCAGTAAAGGCTACAGGTCGATCAGGTCAAAGACAAACAGACTCAATAAAGGTTTTTACTAGAGGTGGGAATCACCATACATCCCACGATACGATATTATCACAATACTTAACGCACGATACGATATTATTGCAGTTTTTTAAAATATTTTGCGATATTCAGATTCTGTACATAAAGGTAAACTTTATCAATATTCATTTTCTCTAATATCAAAGTCTCACACTCAGTCTTTCTCTCATTTCAGTTTGATTGTTGACAAACTGAACGGTTTGTATTACAGTCTAGTCCAACTTAACTGAATCAACCATCTGGTACAATTATAGCTATTCTGAACTATGCAGTTTATGAAAACTATGCAGCCCCTTCAGCAACTGAAGAATTTGAAAGTAAATTAAAACAAAATATAATTTTACATTAAATAAAAAGTTTGAAACTTAATTAAAATAAAACATGTCTTAAATTAAAATAAGTAAACTGTCATGTTTATTAAACACATTTGGACAGTGAAGGAATGTCAGGATTCTTGCTCAGAAAAAGGATCAACATGCTCTGAAGTCAGAGCACAAAAACCTTTTTTGTAACAAAGTATCCATTTCTGCTGTCCCTGTATCCATACATTATTAGCAAACAAAATATCACCATGCTACACAGTATCCATTTTTCCCCCACCCCTAGTTTTTACCCGCACGCTGTCAAACATGCCCCACCTCCACCCGGACTGAAGGTTAACTGTGCTGCTAACATTTATTTACATTTTCACTGTAGTTATAAATAACATTTCTACCTCTTACTCAATGTGCACGACCACTGATTCCACCTTACAGCATATAACTTGGATACAACTGTATATATCTATATGTATATATTTGTGCATCTTTTATTCTAAAGTGACTTTAATGTAAAACATCGACATATTGCTAATGAGAGATGCCAAACTGCCGTCCATTGTTCTTGTAACAGTGACAATAAAGATCTCATCTAAACCACATTCACAGAACAGATTCAGTTTGACATAATCTGGTTATAAAACACATTTGGATGAATTAAATGTTTATTGCAGAATAATCTCAAAGTTTTGAACTTTTAGGAAACATAAAAAGTACAAAAACAAAATGAAAAGAAGGAGAGACACCAAAGAAATGAGGAATGTATGAAGATGATGACGGTACCTTGATTCTCCAGTAGCGGGCAGCGCGGTCGTACACGCCGACAGTGCCATTAGCCAGAGCATAACCAAACCTGCTGCCGTGCATGTGGCACAAAGACGTGACTGTCTGTTGGAGGAAGACACACAGATAAGAAACTGTACAACACATTAGTGCTACAGTGTTTTATTAATGCTTCTTGTGTACAAAGAGCATTAAAAACATGCAACACAACATGATCGAGCTAGCAGTTACCAAGCTAGCAGTTACCAAGCTACGCGTTGCACCCTCATTTTACCTCATTCTCAGTCATCTCTGACACAAGTTCGTCCTCTTTGAACACTCTGATGTCAAAATCCTCAGACCCCACCAGGAGCTGTGAGTGCAACAGCAACAACAGCCAGCTTTATTTAGATGGCACCAAATGACAACAACAGTCACCTCAAGGCAGTTTGTATTGTAAGTTAAAGACCCTCCAGTCATGTTTGCATGAATTAATGTCATACCTATATTTATAACAGAACTGTAAGATGCTCTGTTACTGAAATTGTAGTGTGTTAAGTGGAAAGCTCCCCGACTACTGGGCAGTCAAGACTTACCTCGTTTTTTCCATCTCCAGTGAAGTCACAGAGCACCAGAGACCTGACATTATCTCCAGTGACCTAAGAAAGTGTAGTTTAAGATCAAGTGGAGCACAATTCTTTATAAATATGTGAAAAATATGTAAACATTCACGATTTTAGACCAAGAAAACCAGTTTGATGAGATCTGTTACTAGTTAACACATAAAAAGTAAAAACACTAGATACTTACCGTCCAAAAGTGGTCATTGCCCTGATAGTCAAAGCCTTGCAAGGCACAGTTCCCTCCAATGATAGCAAGAGGAGAGGGGATGTCCCCAAGTTTCCCCAACACGATGGCGTTAGCTCCATCTGTCACCTGCACAGAGAAGAAACACGTTTAAATATAAGCCAGCTTCACATCGTTTTGGGCAAAGCATTTATAATCGAGCCACTTTTCATTTTGTGACTTGAGCTATGAAGCAGAGATTTTTACTTGTCTCAACTGTATAATTAGCTGAGTCAGTCGGGTCGTGGCGTCAGCTGGTTAATCAGTAATTCTGTCACTTTTTAAACCAAACTACACATAAAAAAGCTCAGATCAACAGAACTCATTAAGAATTGTTTGAATCCTGATTTAAATATAGAATAACACAAGTCACAACACCCAGGTCCAATGTGTTGATGCTCAATCATCCAGGAAAGTAAATCTCCAGAAGTTGATTCTGTTCATCTGGACGTAGCGCTTTGTGGGAGAAACGTTTCATCACTCATCAGGTGACGTCTTCAGTCTCAGCTGACTGCAGGTTTCAACCTTATAAACAGGACATTTGCATAATGACTGAAACCTCCTGAATGGAGGAGGGGCCTATGGGTACATCTGTCACTAGGGGTGGGTTTTTATAATTGATTTATCGATTAAAATCGATTCTGGCTTGGATAACGTAAAATCAGTTCATTAAAATCCTGAATCGATTTTTTAATATAAATTTATTTTGCCCGAAACGCCAGAATCTCTGGTTAAACCTCAAAATTTCAACAACCACCAAACAGCTAAGACAGTAAATGAGAGCAGGAACAAAGACTTAAACACAGCGCAACCCGTGGATCAGAATCAGTGAGATGTCGCCTTTCTCACGGTCGGGGCTGAAAGCCGACAGCTCGCTGATTCTGATGTTTCGGCGGGTCAAGCTTTGTGTTCACGCCCTTTACACGCTGATTCTAAAGCTGTTAGTTTGATCTCTCTCCAAACAATATTGACCGAACCAGCAGCAAAAGAAGATCCAAACTACGCTTCACATAAACATCGTCATGAATTCACTCTGACTTTTACTGTTTTGCTTCGACCACGATGCACAGCTCTCTCTCTCTCTCTCTCTGTACTGTTTTCTTCATTATTCGCTTGCTTGTTACGCACAAGTCTACCGTTGTTTACAGGCTGTCGGCCGACATTTTTTTTCTTCGTTTTACATACTTCCGAAAAGAAAACCTCATTTCTGCTGTTCAATACTGAACAAATTTAAACTTTTTAAAATTATGCAAAATGCAAAACGCTGTGTCTCTAAAACCGCTGTAACTTCAGAGGTAATGTTCATGTGTTGATTTATGGTTTTCTTTTGTTTTAGATGTACTGCAGAATATTTTTATAAAAGCCAGGCCAGGAAAATCACCTTTATGTTTCTCTGTGTTTTATCTTCAGCTACTTTGACACAAAGGCCTCTGCTGTGATTCTCACACCTTTGATAAAGTCTTGCGTGTGTCAGCTTCCTTTTTATAGATACAAAAATATGTAAATGTACTGATCTGAATTATAATATTTCTGACTGTCAAAATTTCCCAGATTCAAATCGAATTAAATCAAATCGTGGATCGAATCGATTCGGGACCTTGTGAATCGGAATTGAATCGATTCTAGAAATCAGTGACGATACCCAGCCCTATCTGTCACCATCTTACATGCTGTGATTGCAGCCATTCCCCAACTCTCTGTGAATGGTACTCATGGCCATTGGTCAGTGGTTGTTGATCAGTGGTTATGAGAATTTGCATAATTAAGAATAAGGAACTGACCTCACAGCCCATTGTTCCTTCAGTGGGCTGGTTTCAGTCATTATGCAAATGTCCTGTTTATGAGATTGAAACCTGCAGCTGAGACTGAAGACGTCACCTGATGATGACGAAACGTTTCTCCCACAAAGCGCTACGTCCAGATGAACAGAATCAACTTTTGGAGACCCAGTTCCAATATTTTTCCTGACTTTACTCACCTCTCTGTAAAATATGTCAGCATTGTCATGGACATCATAAGCCAACAGGTTTGTCTGGGATCCCACCAACAGTGTGTCCCCAGTAGTATTTGGTCCCAGTCTTCCTGCAGCCAAACAGGTGACTGCCTGATTGATGTTGAGCAGAGAAATGTCAGAGTCTTGGGCACTCTGGCTCAGTCGGTAAGCCACAGGTCTCTGGCCACGGGTGTGGGGGTTGTGAATGAAAACCTTTTAATGAGAAAGACAACAAGAGAGTAGGGAAGTGCCAAATGCTCCAGAGTCAGCAGTTCTTTTCCACACAGAGCCAGATAAGTTTGGGTAAATGAAATCATCATTTGAAAACTGCATTTTGTATTTACTGAGGTTCTAATTGTCTAACATTAAGATTAGCTGCTAATGTGAAACAGGTAACTGTGACAAGTACGATCAAAAAAAGAAATCAGGAAGAGGGCAAATACTTGGTTGTTTTCACTCTCATCGTGTCACAAAAACATGATAGTAATTTTCCTACAGCATGGATGATATTTACACATAACTGTGAGGAGTTTGCAAACATTTATTTCCCTCACCTTTCCAGCCTGCGTGGCGGCAGTAAGGCATGGATGAACCCCATCAAACTGTCCAATAGTCACCATGCGAGGGTTAATCTTGTGGTTCAGCTTCAGAGTGAATATGGGGACCAGCATGATGCTTACTCTGGTCTTAATAGAGATGAGAACTTACTGAGAATCAAATATCTCACACACAAGACGAGAAGGTTGCCTAAAATAAGCAAAAGGTGATGAGTAACTTTGCCACACTAATGTAATTACAGGCTTTAGCTCAGCCAGCCACAGGCGACTTCCGTTGCCTAGCAACAAGGAGTCGCAAGCTAAAGCTTTTCATCTGGCTAATCTCCCCGTCGTTTGCTCCAGAAGAATGGCTTTTAAACAACCATAAGACACCACACCGACACCTTCACCCTGCATAAACACCAAGTACGGCATGGTGCTTTCTGCTCAAAGAAATATTGGACTTAAATGCATGGAAAGCTAGCACAACTAGCTGACATTAACGTCGATGTCTTGGAACTCGCAGGGAACAAGTCCAAACTACTGACGGCCCAACAACAAAACACATCACTAATTTGTGACAGACGTACCAGGCCCACGCGTTAGCAGCAAAACTTCGATTTTTGTTCCAAAGAATCCAGTCGCAAATGAGCTACCTGGATAAAATGATAACACGGCCACAGGAAGTCGACTAGCTGCCAACATCCGGTCTGCTGTTTTCAAAATAAATTACACAACTGAGAGTTGCAGTGGGCTAATGTTGCTATACATGGAAGAAAAATGCATTTCTCCTTCTTCTTTCAACAGATCACCTTCCTTCATCTTAACCTCTTCCTAATATTGTGTCACCCCAACTCACTTCATGTCCTTCTTCAATATATCCACGGACCTGCTTTGCTATCTTCCTCTGTTCCTTCAGCTTGGGAGCTCCATCTTCAATATCCTTGTGCAGAGGCGGGAATGTGGATGTATTGGACCTCTAATATACTCATTTTTAATCTTGTCTTGTCACTCCCACTCAAAATCTCAATTCTGCCACCTCCAACTCATCCGCCTGTCTTTTTTCATATTTCTACTGCCACATATCACAACAAGTCTCACTACCATCTTGCAAACAGTCTATTTCACTACTGTTACCAATCACCCCTGGCGCTCATCTTAACACACTCTACCTGCCTCACACACGTGTGTGTTCTGTTTCGTTTCTACTGACTTTGATTCCACGGCACACCTCTACCCCTCCAGGCTCTCACTACAGATAACAATGTTGTCTGTGAACATCACGGTCCACAGACTCCTGCCTAACCTCTTCTACCAGCCTGTCAGTCAAAACTATCTCATCCTGTCCAAATGGGGATCAGATCAGAATTCTGTGCTCCTAAGGACTACCACATGATCAGCCCACGGTGTCTCTACGTTTATTTTATTAGTAGTTTAAAAAATAAAATAAAATCCCACCACCACCACCACCACCAACAACAACAACAACAACAGGCGTTTTAGTAAATAAATAAATACATTCTGACAACTAAGGATTCAATTCAGTGGGACAATCTCAGATTTTTCATTGAAAAGGTGTAGGCGGAAACTTAAGCTTGTTACATCTGCACTTTTTACTTACATAATATCATAAATGAATTACACTAACACGCATAAAACAAAACACAACCATAAAAAACCTCAATAATAACTTTGCCACTTGGTTTTTGAACTTTAAAAATTGAAGAAAACCTTAATAACTTAACTCCTCATCAAATTTTCCACTCAAAATTTGTAAGCAATATACATATTTTTTTAACCACTTACTTCTAAATTTCTATTTTCTAAATTTCTATTTAGAAGTACTGATAAGTTCTGTGTGGTTAGAGAGTAATTAAATATGTTAAATAAATCTCTTCACAGTCACAAAAGTCAAGTCCAACTGCATGAGAAAAGTAATGATTTCTGTTGTTGTGTGTTTTCATAAAGTGATTATCAACAGTCTGTATTTGTAAAAAAGAAAAAAAAAAAGCAAGGGCTCGTCCGGGATTTGAACCCGGGACCTCTCGCACCCAAAGCGAGAATCATACCCCTAGACCAACGAGCCAGTCAAGAACAACATCTGCATCTGGAATTCTTAACCATAAAGACGTGCTGTCGAATTCTTCAAAACTTGTGATGTGGCACTTTGGCCTCGTCATTTTAATCCGGTCAAACATCACCCTCTGGTGGTGGACAACAGTATAGCTTCAACTTGTTCAAATCCCGTCCAACCATCTAGTTCGGGGTGGGGGGGGGAGGACGACGACATGTGGATGAACATCACAATGGACATTTACAGGATGGAGAAAAAGACAGCAGATGTGAACTACAAGAGGGAGCTGTTTGTATCACGATGGAAGAAATGGATGGACTACATTTAAAAAAAAAATTATTTATTGTTTCCTGTTTTGCTTCTTTTTCTTTTCTTTTTTCTTCTTCTTCTTCTTTCATTCTTATTGTATGGATATTTTAGTTGTTTAAATATAGGGAAAAAAAGAAAAAAATATATATGTACTGACAAATTGCTGAAGTTGATGGTATTGTATAGTGATTCCAAAATTCCAAGATAACCATCAAGCTCAGCTGCACTTTGCAGCCTTCTGGAGATTGGTCTGGAGAAGAATTCATCTTCATCAGATGACTCTTTGCTGATCCTCACTCTCATGCTCCGTTGTTTCAAGATGTTGTTTGATGCATGTCAAGGCTGTAATTGCAAGTAGATAACACAATTTTGTTATTTAAATTTCAGTGATTATTCCTGAACACAAATTTAAAATCGGCAAATTCTCAAAAAGACTTGTTTAGTATTCAGGACAGACCATCAATAACTTACAATGTATTAGGTGAAATACTCACTTAAGCATGTGTCAAATGTAAAAATACACAAAAATGGGATCACATGAATCCTTACCAGCCTCTATTACATCTGCACTGTCAGTCCAGGAAGTCTTGAACTTGGGTAAGAGGACTGCAGCTGCAGCCAACTCTGGATCCTCCATCATCGGTCCAAAACGCTTTTGAAGGCCATTTTGCAATGCTCTGATGAGTGGCACACATGTCTTGCTTGATGTCTCCAGCCTGCTAAGTTTGGACAGTAGTTGTTGGATTACTGGCAGGAGCCATCCCATAAAGGAAGTGGACTCAGACTGAAGGATGTTTGAAGCTTTCACCAGTGGCTTCATGGTGGTACAGTACTCCCTTAGGAATGCAACTTCTGCAGGACTCGACCTGTAAGACACAACAACAAAACCCACCATGACTATAATAGGGATTTTCTGATTTAGTATTAAGAGTCTGCTCACGTTTTTAACCATCCATTAAGGAAAATTCACAAAATTTGCAACCATATTGGTAGGTGTCCAATTTTACTCACATTTTCACCTTAAACTCACAAATGCTCCTGATGGCATCTTCCTCCTTCTCATCAATGATGCGTATTATCCTGTCAATGGCAAGGTAGGTTGAATTCCACCGTGTTGCATTGGGATGAATGATCTGTAGCTTACACTTGTCCTCTACCACTTCATTAGCCAAATGAGACCGGCCAGTTTTGTTCCATGGCCTGGCATTTTGCAAAGGTTGCACGGGAGAGCCTCTTGTAGGTGTCATTCATGCTCTCTGCTAGGGCAGCATCAGTTGTTGCCACAAGGTTTAGCAGGTGACATGCACATCGCTGATGAGGCGGGAGTTGATACTCCAAACCAGAGTCTTCATCAAGAATTGCACTTGCCTCATGGTAGTCAATATGGTCAGTCAGGTCAAGAGTTTCTGGGTCTGCTTCATCTTCAGTTTCATTTTCATCGGCATCATTTTGTGCCCCAAACATGTGGAAGGCCTTGACAAAGTTGGATCCACTATCAGTTGTGGTTCTTAAAACTTTGCCTCTAATCTTGTATTGGCAATGGATATCATCAGGCGCACCAGCAAGCATGTCAAATGTGTGAGACCCTCTCAATCTGTTGCACGCTAGTGCTGCAGATCTTCTTTCCAGGGACTCTTCCTCTATCCAATGGCATGTGACTCCACGGTAACTTTTCTGATGAGCTGACCAACAATCAGTAGTGGTAGCAACAAATTTGACTTTATCCAATGCTGCAACCAAAGTCATCAGGGAGTGCCTCCCCTGCACCCTGGTGACATACTTGCACCCCAAGCCCTGCGTGTGTGGGTGGGTGTGGTAGAGCGGGAATAGGGAGGCAGCTGAGGATGGGGAGGGAAGAAAGGGAGGGGCAAGCGGCCAAACAAAACTATTGACTACACTACACACTAACTACACACTAACTACACACTAACTACACAAGATTTGTGCTAAACGTCGCAAATCTCTCACATCTCAAAACACGCCGTCACTCCTAAAACTTCCACCTCCCTAAACAACTAAATGCCATGTTGCCATATCATTTTTTTTGATTGGTCGACGTGGTACATTTAACAACCAATAGGAAAGGGTGGGAGGTTTTTTTGTTTTTGTTTTTGCTCACAGGCTTTCGAGCGTTTTCCTTATAAAACGCCGTTTTTACCGTTTCTTCCTGTAGTAAATATAAACAACGACAGTATTCAGGAAGAAAAACAAACATTGCAGATATTTTATCATAACTCTGGTTTTACGGCCGATCAACACAATTTAAAAACTGGTATAAAGTCCACACTTTTCCCGTCAGTTGTTCGTCTGTCCTGCTCACATCTCCAATGGTTGGACACGTTGTCATTAACTTCACTCCACATCAGCCGCTTTGCTAAAACACCGATGTCGGCACATAAGGACGCTGTCATAGCCTGTCAACCACGTTATAGCTGCGTATATACGAATGTGAATCGCATCATTGGCTGGCATCGTTCTGATCCCATACAGGAGCAGCCAGTCACTGACTAACACTGCAGAACAGAATTGTTAAAGTTTACATTTTAATTTCAATTCAGGTTAGATTTTTTTTCTGTGCGCAGAGACCTGCCAGAAGTGCGCAATTGCGCACGCGCAGCTTAGAGGGAACATTGGTTGTAAGGTCTAGTTTCTTTCATCTGAGGCAGCTGACCAAAATTAAACATTCTCGTGTGACAGCAATTTGAAACAGTAATCCGTGCCTTTGTAACCGTTTGGCTGGATTACTGTAATTGTCTTTCTTTTGGGGTGAGTCAATCTCCGGCTTTACTGCAGCTAGCTCAGAATGCTGCTGCACGTCTTTTAACTGGCACTCGTAGATGCGAGCACATCACCTAGTTTTATATTCACTTCATTGGCCGCCCGTGCATTTTAGGATCATTTTAAGCTGCTTTTATTTGTTTTTAAATGTTTGTCCAATGCTGCCCCTCTGTACCTCTCTGAGCGTCTTCATCCACACATACCTTCCCGGTCCCTCAGACCAGCTCCTCCTGAGCGTGCCCAGGACTAATCGTGAGCTCAGAGGGGGTCGGGCGTTTGCTGTGGCAGCACCAAAACTGTGGAATGAGTTGCCTTTACATGTTAGACAGGACCTTCCTTATCTGTTTTTAAATCACGTCTTAAAACATATTTATTTACTTTGGCTTTCAGCACAGCAGGACTTGTTGATGTCTCTTAATGTTTTCTTATTAATTGTATTATTTTTAATTTTAAGATATTCTATATGTAATGTAAACTGCTTTCTCTTTGTTTTATATTTGTACGTTGGCCAACATTGTTGGATGTAAAGTGCCTGATGAATAAAATGCTATTGTATTCTAAGGAACAAATATGATATTGAAAATGTGATAAATAAAAATGAATAAAAATAAGACTGCAAGTTTTTGACAGCTGCAAAGTTCACGGGCAGCAGCCTTTTGTGTGTCCGTGTGTGCTGCATGAAAAGTTACAAGAAATACATTTTTCAATTATCACAAAATTAACTTTGACACAAGGGGATAAAAAAAAGCAAGGGCTCGTCCGGGATTTGAACCCGGGACCTCTCGCACCCTAAGCGAGAATCATACCCCTAGACCAACGAGCCTCAGGAAACAGCTGCTCACATCTGGACTTCTAACATATACTTGTGTGTGAATCCTGCAAAGTTGTGATGTGGCATTTGGTCCTCACTGCTTCATCCAGTACAACACCGCCCTCTGCTGGTGGAAAACGTTATAAGTCTTCATCTCGTTAACAGACGCCCCCACTGTATGCTAGAGCATTTTTATGGTATCTATGTACCTTTTTCACTAGAGATGTGTAAAAACAACATTTATTTCTTCAATTGCACAAACATAATTATACAAAAAACATTAAAAGGTTTTTAAGGGACAGGAATACACCCCTGTGCCTCATCCCCGTGGTCTGCCAGGATGGCGCGCCGCTCCTCCGTGACCCCTGTCCTGTGAGGCCGCTGTGTCGGACTCCCTGTGCCGCTGGGGCTTGTACCTCACCCCCGGCTCCTGTCAGGATTGGGCTGGTAAACGCCAGATCGCTGGTGAACAAAAAGGATTTTAAAAAGGATTTTAAATGTAAACAGTGTTTTTTACAGCCCTCGTGTGCTGGGAAAGAACAATCTTTCCCAGCACATTAGAGAGGCCCCCTCACTGTCCACTTTTAAAACACGTCTTAAAACCCATTTTTACTCCTTGGCTTATGACACAGTTAGACCCTGATTTTATTGTTTTAATTCAATTCAATTCAATTCAATTCAATTCAATTCAATTCAATTCAATTTTATTTATATAGCGCCAAATCACAACAAATGTCGCCTCAAGGCGCTTCATAGATACAGAGAAAAGCCCAACAATCATATGACCCCCTATGAGCAGCACTTTGGCGACAGTGGGAAGGAAAAACTCCCTTTTAACAGGAAGAAACCTCCGGCAGAACCAGGCTCAGGGAGGGGCGGCCATCTGCTGTGATTGGTTGGGGTGAGAGAAGGAAGACAGGATAAAGACATGCTGTGGAAGAGAGACAGAGGTTAATAACAGATGTGATTCAATGCAGAGAGGTCTGTTAATACATAGTGAGTGAGAAAGGTGACTGGAAAGGAAAAACTCAATGCATCATGGGAATCCCCCGGCAGCCTACGTCTATTGCAGCATAACTAAGGGAGGATTCAGGGTCACCTGGTCCAGCCCTAACTATATGCTTTAGCAAAAAGGAAGGTTTTAAGCCTAATCTTAAAAGTAGAGATAGTGTCTGTCTCCTGAATCCAAACTGGAAGCTGGTTCCACAGAAGAGGGGCCTGAAAACTGAAGGCTCTCCCTCCCATTCTACTTTTAAATACTCTAGGAACAACAAGTAGGCCTGCAGAGCGAGAGCGAAGTGCTCTAATAGGGTGATATGGTACTACAAGGTCATTAAGATAAGATGGGGCCTGATTATTTAAGCCCTTGTATGTGAGGAGCAGGATTTTGAATTCAATTCTGGATTTAACAGGAAGCCAATGAAGGGAAGCCAAAACAGGAGAAATATGCTCTCTCTTTCTAGTCCCTGTCAGGACTCTTGCTGCAGCATTTTGGATTAACTGAAGGCTTTTCAGTGAGTTTTTTGGACATCCTGATAATAATGAATTGCAGTAGTCTAGCCTGGAAGTAATAAATGCATGAACTAGTTTTTCAGCGTCACTCTGAGACAGGATATTTCTAATTTTAGAGATGTTGCGCAAATGGAAGAACGCAGTCTTACATATTTGTTTAATATGTGCGTTGAAGGACATATCCTGGTCAAAAATGACTCCAAGGTTCCTCACAGTGTTACTGGAGGCCAAGGTAATGCCATCCAGAGTAAGAATCTGGTTAGATACCATATTTCTAAGCTTTTCAGCGCCGAGTACAATGACCTCAGTTTTATCTGAGTTAAGAAGCAGAAAGTTAGTGGCCATCCAAGTCTTTATGTCTTTAAGACATTCCTGCAGTTTAACTAATTGGTGTGTGTTATCTGGCTTCATGGACAGATAGAGCTGGGTGTCATCTGCATAGCAGTGAAAATGTATGCTATGTCTTCTAATGATGCTGCCTAGGGGAAGCATGTATAATGTAAACAGAATTGGTCCTAGCACTGAACCCTGTGGAACTCCATAATTAACCTCAGTGTGTGAAGAGGACTCTCCATTTACATGCACAAATTGGAGTCTATTAGATAGATATGATACAAACCACTGCAGTGCAATACCTGTAATACCTACAGCATGTTCTAATCGCTCTAATAGAATATTATGGTCAACAGTATCGAATGCTGCACTAAGGTCAAGAAGGACAAGCACAGAGATGAGTCCACTGTCAGAGGCCATAAGAAGATCATTTGTAACCTTCAATAAAGCTGTTTCTGTGCTGTGATGAACTCTGAAACCTGACTGAAACTCTTCAAATAAACCATTCCTCTGCAGATGATCTGTTAGCTGTTTGACAACTACTCTTTCAAGGATTTTTGATATGAAAGGAAGGTTGGAGATTGGCCTATAATTAGCTAAGACTGCTGGGTCTAGAGATGGCTTTTTGAGTAAAGGTTTAACTGCAGCCACCTTGAAGGCCTGTGGTACATAGCCGATTATTAGAGATAGGTTGATCATATATAAGATCGAAGAATTAATCAATGGCAGGACTTCTTTGAGCAGTTTTGTAGGAATGGGGTCTAAAAGACACGTTGATGGTTTGGAGGAAGTAATTATTGAAGTTAACTCAGAAAGATCGATTGGAAAAAAAGAGTCTAACTTAACATCAATGGAACTAAGAGTAGCTGTAGATAATATTAGATCTGTGGGATGATTATTGGTAATTTTTTCTCTAATGATAAAAATTTTATTTGTGAAGAAGTTCATGAAGTCATCACTAGTACTAGATCACTTTTAATCTAATGCCATAATTTTTATTGTTTTAAATGTAATTCTAATTATCATTTTATTCTATTTTATTATTGTTTTTGCTATTTGTGCCAATTTTATTACTTTAAATGTTATTTTAATTGTCATCTTATTTTTTAAAAATATTTCTCTATTTTATATTATTTATTTTTTAACTTGTTTAATGTATCATGTTTGGCATGTCAAGCAGGGACGTGCAGGGGGGGGGGGGGGGCTAGAGGGGCTTGAGCACCCGCCCCTTTCCTGATGGGTGCCCAAAGTGCGCTTTTGTTGAGGCAAAAATATTTATTTATTTATTTTATTTTTGCAGAGCCCTGCCAGTGCTCCTCAACAATAATATTTAACTATTAATCACAGTTTTGCTAAACAAAAGGATCTGGCTTGCATCAGTCACATGATCACATTTAACCAATGATCGCCCTTGACGGCAGAACGCGCTGGTTACGAGCCGGGAACGAGCTCACAAAGGGCACGCGCATTTTTTGCGGTCCGGAGCTGTAGGAGAAACACAAGTTAACTCAGAGACACAGACTGATGCGACAAAACCAGTAAGTAGGTGTACAGCGCACACTGTAGTGTATAGCACACAGGAGTATTAGCTCATTACGGACACGTTGGTATGTTGTCTTGTTGCAACTGTTGAACTGAAACAAACGAGCGTGCTGTGTGTGCAACAGCGTGACAAACATTACCTGTCCTTTTATTAACTGCACAAGTAGTGCTGGTCATAGCTGCTGGCTACCTGTGTAAGGCTGTCATGGGTCTGTAGCTCTGTCACCGTTTTAGGGAACATATTTAGTTTTAAAGTAAGTTTCCGGGCTTTTCCTGCCTTTCTGGAGGGATTATATTTCACTAAAAACGATCTAATATGCATGTCCACATAATTATGCATTATTATAATTATAATATATTAAAAAACACATGCTGTATTTTAAAGAACATACATTAAGAAGCAGGTTATATTAGATTTATATTTTAAATAAGACAAAATTTGGATTTTACAGCAGTAAAATTATTGTATCTCTACAGTTTAAAAATGTAATAAGCTTTGCCCTGCACAGAGTGGATAGTGAAACAAATGGAATCATCATAAATACATTATTTCATATTTATTACTTCCCCCTCCTCATTGCTTTATTATTGTAGCTCTAGTAATAAATAATAATGTAAGGATTCTGGATCAGCACCATAGTATATACAGTATTCTGAAGAAGGTCTAAAACGTCACTGTGTGTGCGTGCATGTGTGTGTTTTATTTATATGGATTTTTTTAAAAAAAATATTACTCATGATATAACATTGTGCAGACATGGCTGGTAAGGACATGAGGAGGAAACAGTAGAGCTGTGTGAGGCTACTAAAGGCAGTGCTATAACATTTTTCTGTCATCATTTTATTATAGATTAAGTGCAAGAGTTGTTAGGTGTGGATAATTAGATAATAGTTTATTGCAATAGCAAGTTGTGCCTTGTTCTCAGATAGACAGCAAGTGGAGAGTGATATATGAGATGATGGGATGGAAGGAAGAAGCAAAGAGTGATTCACAGGCAGAGCCTAATTTATTTCTCACAGTTTTTTGTTGCCTTATGGTTCCAAGCGCTGTCACCAATCTTTGCATTTTGTTATTATCTCATGACACTTGTTTAATCAGCTACCATCTCTCCTATGGACTTTTTAATGTCTACAGTCTCAGATCAGCACAGCCCTGCCCTCCAGCACTATCAGCAGCAACATTGTACCCATCAGGTCAAACATCGGCTACGTTTGCTTTGCCTTGTTGCCCATATTAGATTCTTGATGAATGTGTGTTGTTGTTATTCAGCCTGGTTCGATGTGCCCCTTTTTAACTTTGAGCACCCGCCCCTTTAAACGACTCTGCACGGCCCTGTTTCTATTCTCAAATAATCCATTTTAACTGAATTGATTAAAACTTCGGGCTCGTCCGGGATTTGAACCCGGGACCTCTCGCACCCTAAGCGAGAATCATACCCCTAGACCAACGAGCCACAGAAAGCAGCTGCTCACATCTGGACTTCTGACATATACTTGTGTGCAAAGTTGTGGCATTTGGTCCTCACTGCTTCATCCAGTACAACACCGCCCTCTGCTGGTGAAAAACGGTATAAGTCTTCATCTCGTTAACAGACGCCCCCACTATATGCTATAGCATTTTTATGGTATGTACCTTTTTCACTGGAGATGTGTAAAAACAACATTTATTTAAACAAAAACACTTATTTACCGAGTAAAGAGAAATTTCTTGATGCATCTCAATCATCCAGGTAAGTAAATCTCTAAAAGTTGATTCTGTTCATCTGGACGTAGCGTTTTTCAGCGGGAGAAACGTTTTTGTTTGTGCAAATATTCTTGTGTTAAACAAATGTGCAGACTGCACATGCAGTCACTAAGGTTCCTGCTTGTCTAACTAAATGAAAAGATGCTGATTAATGCACTGTCACAAGACAAGCTGTCAGTTTGATAGTAATTCTTGACTTGACAGTTCATGTGCAGTGACTTACTGTACTTGCTTTGATAGCGTTTGTCTTCAAACATCTCATTTTGAGTACAGCTTTTTAGTGGAGTTCAGTTCACATGCTCTTGCACTCTTTTGTGTCTTTTGCCATTTGAAAAGTTGCAAGAAAGTCATGTTTCAATTCTCAAATAATCCATTTTAACTGAATTGATTAAAACTTAGGGCTCGTCCGGGATTTGAACCCGGGACCTCTCGCACCCTAAGCGAGAATCATACCCCTAGACCAACGAGCCACAGAAAGCAGCTGCTCACATCTGGACTTCTGACATATACTTGTGTGCAAAGTTGTGCATTTTGTCCTCGCTGCTTCATCCAGTGCAGCAGCACCCTCTGCTGGTGAGAAAATGTGATATCTTCAACTTGAACTTTTAAACGTTCTTAACAAAAGAAGTCAAAGACTTTATCTTTGATGTGCATGGTATCCATTATTGCAGATCATATATTATATATCCTGTAGTGTTTGTTTTTTACAATAATACACGTGGAAGTATTAGTAAAACTGACTATGATGTTAACAAAAGGTAGAAAGAATAAACAGGAAGTGGTCAACGTTCCTGCAAGACCATGGTGCTACATATTACATTTAGCAGACAATCAAAACAGGACTAAATGTGCAATGTGCAAAAAGTGCAAAAATTGCATAAACAAAAAGGGTGCAGCACCGGACAGAATAGAACGATACAGACACAAGACGGTGCAGGCACAACAGTACAATAGAAATGTGCAAAAGACTGCGTATTGTGCAAAAAGTCACATGTTGTATGAAGGTTTGTGTGTGAGAGAGAGAGAAGAGTGAAGAGGTGATGTCATGTTCTCGGCTTTTTAGGAAATAAACATTTGTCCCACATGACTTTTCCAGTCATTTGCGCCCCACCAGTGGGGCATACCACACACTTTGAGAATTGCTGCCCTAGTCCAACAAGCAAAATGAAACCTTTATGGTGCTGTGACATGAGAATCTATTCCAACAGAATCTTCTGCTGGTAAAGATTTTCTATGTACACATGAAATAATCTGAAAATGGAAGCATTCAAAAGCATTAAGGGGTCAGCATTCATGGTCAACAGCCATCCTGTCATGATTTGGAGGGACATTTCAGTGTTGGAGAAAAAACCAACAGAAATATAAATGCACAAAAGTGCCATCAGATTTTGATCCACCATGAAAGAACATCTGGAAACCATCGTCCCAAACACAGCGGCAATGCAGTAAAAGCATGCTATTAGCCTAATACTGAAGTCACTGAGCTTCAGTTTCGCAGTTATTACACTTAATAACTGGTGTTAGTTAACTTTTAATTCTTTGTAAAGTTTTGCTTTATTGTTTTTTAATTTCTTAAGACATTGGAGACCTACATAAAGCACGATTCAATAAGTCGCTGAGCAGATTTCCCATTTTATAGACTATATGCACCTTAGCATATGAAACTTCTGGTGGGGAAACTCCTGTAGGGCTTCGTTTCCAGTGTGATATTCGCGTCTTGTTTACGGTCGGGTTTTCCAAAAAAAAGTCAACCAAATGGATGAATCAAGCGGCGATTTACATTTCTCAAGATGTCTTGGGCATTTACCGAATATGTCTGTAGATGATGTTCATCGACTTATCGATATTTTTCCCTCGCACCTCAGAGCAAAAGAGAGAAAGGGTTGAAATTTCTCAGTATTTGTATATAGAGTTCCCTCATCTTGATGCATGCTCAATCATCTGGGTAAGTAAATCTCCAAAAGTTGATTCTGTTCTTCTGTTTGTGGGAGAAACGTTTCATCACTCATCCAAGTGACGTCTTCAGTCTCAGCTGACTGCAGGTTTCAATCTTATAAACAGGACATTTGCATAATGACTGAAACCAGCCCACTGAAGGAACAATGGGCTGGGAGGTCAGTTCCTTAATCATAATTATGCAAATTCTCATGACCATTGACCAAAACCCACTGATCAATGGCCATGAGTACCTACCCTGGAACACCACCAAGCCATTGGTTCAGATATGTGGATGACACCTCGGTGAAAATCAAATCTCAGGACGTTTCACGGATCACATTAACTCGGTGGACCGACACATCAAATTCACCAGGGAGGATATGAAAAGTTGCAGGTTAGCCTTCTTAGACTGTGAGATTTCCATCCGTAATGGGGGACATCTAAAAGCTGACGTGTGCCGTAAACCTACACATACGGATCAGTATCTAAGGTTTGACTCTCATCATCCACTGGAGCACAAACTGGGCGTCATCAGGACGCTACAGCACAGAGCGAACACCATCCCCACTGACACAGCAGCCAGGGAGGAACATGAAGAAGGCCCTGAGTAAATGTGGTTATCCCAGCTGGACTTTTGTCAAAGCTGGGAAGGCTCCTAAAGAAAGCTCCAGCTGATCCAGGAGAGAAGAACAACTGCTGCCCAAGAGAAAACCTGTAGTGATCCTGTACATGTCAGGAGTATCGGAGCAGCTGAGACACATTTTCTCTAAACACCGGGTCTCTGTGGCTTTTAAACCCCAAAACACGCTGCGCCACAAACTGGTCCACCCCAAGGATCGGGTCCCCGACACAAACAGAGTAACACAGTGTAGCTGTTAAGTGCAGGAGGATTGACAGGATTTATACATCGAGGAAACCAAACAACCTCTGGCTACAACACAGAAGAGCCACCTCGTCAGGACTCTGCAGTCTGTTCACACCTACAGGCCAGTGGACACTCTTTCAATGATGAGGATGTAACATCCTGGACAGGGAGGAACGCTGGTTTGAGGGCGGAGTCAAGGAGGCCATTTACGTGAAAAGGGAAAGACCATCTCTGAATGGAGGAGGGGCCTAAGGGTACATCTGTCACCATCTTACATGCTGTGATTGCAGCCATTCCCCAACTCTCTGTGAATGGGACTCATGGTTATTGATCAGTGGTTGTTGATCAATGGTCATGAGAATTTACATATTAATGATCATAAACTGACCAAATCCAGTTAATCTGCAACAACCCTACAGCCGTTCTTAAAACAGGAAGTTAGCATTTTGTTGTGCACAGCGGCTGTATCCCAATCCAGGGTCTGCAGCCTTAAAGGCCGCATTTTAAGGCCGATTACGTCACAGCGACGCAACGTAGGCTGTCCCAATTCAAAGGCTGCTCGAAATGCGGCCCTCAAATGCGTCCTTCATTTCCCTGAATTTTGTCGGTGTAGACTTCGTGGCCCAACATATCCCAGAATGCATAGCGCGGCGGTGGGTGTGGATAATTTTGCCGGGAAAAAAACGGCGGATGATGGGCGCCCGAAGAGTAAACTTTAAGTAAGTCCTGAATATTATGTCACTTATTTATGTGCAAATGTTTAATAACGAAGATCATTAAAACATTACTGTTGGCCACATGTCGGCAAAGTCATGTGACATTAGTGACGTTTGTACTAACTTGGTTTTAAAGCCTTTACTTTCAAATAGACGCCGTCCAATAGCTGAGCTTAATCAGAGAATGATCAAAGCTCATGTAGAAACAAACAAATGAACAAAAGATTTTCTCCTTCATTTCTGTCAAACAAAGCTGTATGAAACGTTTCCAGCTGTCAGTATCATGGTTGCTAGGCAACCTGGGCAGCGCGACGGAGGCTAGACCGTCCCATTTCACAAGCCTCGCACTTCCGGTCTTTGAGTACGCGGCCCTTGTGGACCGTTAAGGCTGCAGACCCAGCCAGGGTCTTTCCGCTTTCTACGAGTCACCGTGTGGGCCAAACTTAACCTGCACATGTTTCACAGTGCGCATGCTCGAGTTAGCTTCGAGTGTACTTCTGCGGGATGGCAGCAAGAGCGAAACGAGCCAAGGTAACAGTTTGATCCGGTTTGTTCTTAAGCAGCAAACACGACGCCGCGTGTTTCTGTGCACGTGTAACATGCTGTGGTGCACACGCTGGGTTTACGCAGCCGATCATGAACTCTGTGATCTGCTACTTAAAACGTGCCGCCATTCAGCTCACTTTATCACTTAGCATTGATGCAAGGAGCACAGTTACCCTCTCCTAACTGTAATCACGTGGCTTCGTTTTAGAAGCGCGTGAAACCACGTGCACGATAGCGTTAGATAACACGTGCCTATTGCTGATGTTTCTGCGCTGACAGGTGGAGGATGGCTCAGAGCCGAGCCCTCTGCAGAGCTTTTTACAGTGGTGTGACGGAGTAGGCCTGGAGCTCAGCAGTAAGGTTTGTTACGGCGTCGTGCGACTGTATTTACAGCTTATTAGTCAGCACTAAGATCCGGTTTAGGACTGACGTTTGTACCTGCAGGTGTGCGTGAGTAAAGAGGGGACCGTGGCCGAGTACGGGATGCTGGCCAAGGATGACATAGAGGACGGGGAGGTTTTGTTCACCATCCCCAGATCAGCTCTCCTCCATCAGGGAACAACCAAAGTTTCTACCTTGCTGGAAAAAGGTGACGTGTAACGCTGCAAAGCTGCTGCAAAGACGCTGCAAAGACGCTGCAAAGACGCTGCAAAGATGCTGCAAAGATGCTGCAAAGACGCTGCAAAGCTGCTGCAAAGACGCTGCCTGCCTGCATCCCTCAGTTTGTAACTTTCTCCCTTTTCCTTCACAGAGCGGTCGACTCTGCAGAGCTCGTCGGGTTGGGTTCCCCTGCTGCTGGCTCTGCTGTATGAATACACATCCTCACAGTCCCACTGGAGAGCTTACCTCTCTTTGTGGACAGACTTCAAAACACTGGATCATCCCATGTTCTGGTGAGGAACACGCGTCGGCTCCCATCCTATCCAGAGGTGTGGTGTTACTTCCCTGGTGCGATGGCGCGTACATCGGCGTGCTCGCTGGAGTCGTGTTATTTGTTTCCACACCTGTTTAAACAGCTCACGTAATGAAAGAGCACTCTTTCCTTTCTGTTCTAATATTTTGTTGAAACTGAGCAGAACTGAGCTTAGTCACATTTCTGCACAGAGATCGGTGTAATTAAAACGTCTCAGCGTCAACTGTATCTTTTAGTCTTTCTAAATTATACTACATGAAATGGTGTTAAATTAATATTTTATTTCCTCTCTTACGGGAAAGAGGAGGAAAACATCTGAGCTGTCCATCCTTTCAGGTCTAAAGAGGAGAGAGGCAGCCTCTTGAAGGGAACAGGTGTGCCGGAGGCGGTGGACAGGGACCTGGCTAACATCCAGCGCGAGTACACAGATGTGGTCCTGCCATTCATGAGCAGACATCCTGACCTCTGGAGCCCCGGCACGCACACACTGGATTTGTACACACAGCTTGTGGCCTTTGTCATGGCCTACAGGTTAGCATAAATACAGACAGTTACAGCAGCGCACGAGTATGTGTTTGTTTCGTCTTTCCCATCCGTCTCTCCATTCGTCTGCAGTTTCCAAGAGCCACAAGATGAGGAGGATGACGATGAGGATGAGGAGGAGAAGCCTCCCAACCCACCAATGATGGTTCCCATGGCTGACATGCTTAACCATGTGTCCAATCACAATGCTAATCTGGAGTTCACACAAGTGAGAAGACATCTGTGGCAGCTTTGCACCTTTGAAAATCATCTACTGTAGATAAAAGATGGGAGAAGCCAGCGTGATGCTGATGATTCGTTTTTGATGTGCAAGACAAGCAAGACGTGGCGAAACACTTGTACAGCACCCGTCTGTGCTTGGACAGTAATATGGCCATGATGTATAAAATTAGCTTGACACGAGGGATTGTGGTCATGAACTCATCAAGTGTATCATCTCATCTTAAATTTGAAAGCCAGGTCAGAGCTGTTGTAAGATCTAGCTTTTTTCATTTGAGGGAATTAGCCAAAATAAAGCCTATCTTATCGAAACAGCAGTTTGAGACAGTAATCCATGCCTTTGTTACTTCTAGGCTGGATTATTGTAACGCACTTTATTTTGGGGTTAGTGATGCGTCCATTAGGCGCCTGCAGGTTGTGCAAAATGCTGCGGCAAAGTCTGAGCACATTACCCCAATTTTAATTTCACTCCACTGGCTACCTGTACATTTTAGGATTGTTTTTAAAATTCTCTTATTTGCTTTTAAATCTCTTAATGGCCTGCCCCCCCCCCCCCCCCCCCCCCCCCCCCCTCGGAGCTACTACAACCATATACACCTGCCCGTTCCCTTAGGTCCGCCAATCAGCAGCTCCTTAAGGTACCGAAAACTAAGTATAAATTTAAAGGTGATCGTGCTTTTGCTGTAGTTGCTCCCAAGTTGTGGAATGATCTACCCTTGCATGTTAGGCAGGCCTCTTCTCTTTCTGAATTTAAAAGTCTTCTTAAAACATATTTATTCGCTGAAGCCTTTGGCATTGATTAGAGGGGTCGACTCTATTTGTTTTAACATGTTTCAATTTATTTTAGTTTTTTAGTTATTTATTTTATCTTATCTTATCTCATTTTAATTTCTATTTACTTATGCTATTACCATGTACAGCACTATGTGAACTCTGGTTTTATGTTAAAGTGCTTTATAAATAAAGGTGGTATGTATGTGTAGAATAGAGTCGCTGTGTTTCCACGTTTTAGTTTTGAACAATGAGTTTGCGCAACATTTTTTCAGGATAGCTTGAAGATGGTCTGCGTGCGCCGTATTCCTAAAGGCCAGGAGGTGTTTAACACGTACGGGCAGATCGCCAACTGGCAGCTGCTTCACATGTACGGCTTCACCGAGCCGTGTTCCAGCAACAGCAACGACACCGCCGACATCCCCGTCGCTAAACTCTACGAAGCTGCCGCACGAGGTGAACGATGACAGCCGCGTTTGTTTCAAAGCGTTGTGACGGTGTGAACGACATCCCTCGTTTTCCCTCCCAGGTGCTCAGTCGGATCTGGACCGGCAGCTGGTTGAGGAGCAGTGGGGGGTGTTGCGTCAGATGACAGAGGAGAAAGCAGCCTTCGTCTTTGGTAAACAAGGCTGCCTTACAGACACAGAGCTCCATACGGCGCTCAAGGTGAGGGAGCGCGTAAAAACAGCGCTCGTTATCGTCTGTTTTTACTTATCGGGACACTTGAAGCAGCGCCCTGTTTGAGATACGAGTGTTTGCTGACTTTGTTTTCAGGTGCTGTGCATGTCAAAGGAAGAGCTTTCAGAGTTTAAAGACAACGAAGGATGGGAAGAAGATGACGAGGATGAGGAGAAGATATCCCTGGCGCTTTCCAACGAGGGTCTTTCCGAGTTAAAGGCTTCATGGAAACGGCTGATTCATGAGGCGGCCCATCTGACATTGAGGTCCTACGGAGACGGAGAGGAAAACGTCATGGATGTCGACCGGGCGTTAATGGAGGATGAGGCGGCGCTCGCGGGACTGAGCTGCAGGCAGTGGAAGGCGCTGCAAGTACGCTATGGACAGAAGAGCATCCTGCGTGGACTCATGGAGCTAACCAAGTCATGAGCTCGGCTCTGACGGGAACCGCAGCAGAGGTTTTTAATCGTACGTGTGCGCCATCGTTTTTAATGACACGGTTAATAAAACAAATGTCTTACAAGATGGTTTGTGGACTGTTTCCTTCACTGTTAATATTGACATTTCACATTTCATCAGAACATCTTGCTAAAACAAAATCAAGTATTCATATACAGAACGTGAGCCGCTTTAACTCGGACTCGCTCCCACCAACCCTGACTTCACTGTCCAGTGAAGGCAAATGTAGTAAAACTATTACACTGA
Source organism: Neolamprologus multifasciatus (assembly GCF_963576455.1). NCBI lineage: Eukaryota > Metazoa > Chordata > Actinopteri > Cichliformes > Cichlidae > Neolamprologus > Neolamprologus multifasciatus. The sequence goes on from NC_140445.1 coordinate 66,796,780, forward strand.
GAACTGACCATGAATGTGGTGTCGCGGTACAGCATACATCTGGAATGAGTTTTAAAAAGTTATTTTCGTTTTCTCCAAACCACTGAGGCTCAAATGTCTTCTCCTCATCAGAAAAAGAAACAACCGGTCCTGGTTTACCCTCCAGCACCCGCAGGTCTGTTTCTGATTGTTTGGTCATTTCTCCTCTCACGCTCTTCAGATGGTTCTGGGAGACACAGCAAACCTTCTGGCAACAGCAGGTATTGATGTGCTGTCTTGGGTCCTGTTAGTCATACTGATCTGAGCCAAATGTTGAACTAGTCAAAAAATAAATGTCAGTGGCCTCGACCTGTAAAATCGGTGGTGACGAACTCCAGGCATCGAGGGCCGGTGTCCTGGATCCAACAGCTGATTTAAACATCAACGTGAAGTTCTCCAGAGGTCTGGGAATGAACTCATCATGTGATTCAGGTGTGTTGACCCAGGCTGAGATCTAAAACCTGCAGGACACCGGCCCCGAGGCCTGCAGTTCCCCACCGTTGTGTAAAATCATTCCTGTTTTGGGCGTTGGCTCATTGTTACCTCTGGACTTAGATGTTTTTATATCGTTATATCGAACAGCCCTATCGTTTCCTATCACGCTATCGTTTGTTTCATGGTGTCGTAAAATAAACTGTTTACAGCAATAGTTTTTCATGGTTTTGATGGTCACTGTAGTGCAGGGGTGGGCAACTCCAGGCCTCGAGGGCCGGTGTCCTGCAGGTTTTAGATCTCACCCTGGGTCAACACACCTGAATCACATGATTACTTCGTCACCAGGCCTCTGGAGAACTTCAGGACATGTTGAGGAGCTAATTTAGCCATTTAAATCAGCTGTGATGGATTAAGGACACATCTAAAACCTGCAGGACACCGGCCCTCGAGGCCTGGAGTTGCCCACCCCTGGTCCACACTACGGACGGACAAGCGCCTGTTTTTACGTGTTGTCGTTAGCAACAACGACGGTAAAACCATCGCGTGGCTCCGCTGTTTTTGATGTAAGCCTTTCACAATAAAGCTCAAGATCCTGTTGAGACTTTTCAAAATAAACCAAATCAGGTGAAAGAGTATGCAGAGAGTTTACGGATGAGAAGCAAAAAAGCCGTCAGGTGCTAAAAAAATAAACTTTAGACTCAAACTTTGAAAGAAAATGTCGGCCGTTACAACTTATGTCTAAAAATGTAGTTTCATGGATCAGTTAAAACACTCGACTCCGGGTAAAGGACGCCCAGCTGGAAAAACTTCACACAAGTCGAGCTGCTCGAGATTCACCGAATTTACAGAAAATGTTACATTTTTGTGATTTATCTCGTTGTCAGGACGATACATGTCTTACGTCAGGATATGAGATTTCGGTCATATCGCACAGCCCTATCTGGACTGTTGTTAACTTTAAGACTAAAGCAGCTGAAACTGATTTTCAACCCCGTTTGATAACTTAACTTCCCAGAAGTTTTGACTTGATGCTTAAGTGTTTGATCTTTTGAGCAGTGTTCATATACTTAAATCTGTTCAAGTGATGCTGTCTTAACGTGACACAGCCAAGCCTCATCAACAATCATGATCGTCTACAACTGGTAGTTTCTCTTTGGCAGCATATACAGGATTTGACATCAGATTGACCAAGTCCAAGGACCTTCTCCAACTGAGAAGTTCTCTTTAAACCATCACTTAAACATCTGCAGATCCCTAGATGATCAGTTCAAACCCAACCCAAACGGTTGCCCTCAGATGTGAGGAAACCGGTTATGATGTTTGGAAACGAGCCCAAAGACTCAACTATAAACTGCTGCTGCACCAGCATCACCGTCTACAGTATTTGGACTGAGAGTGCGCCACCAAGCAGCCCGGCTACAAAGCAAAGACCTTTATGCTTAACTGAAATCCCTAACTGCCCATATGGATAAGCCAAATGTTTTCTGGAGAACAGTTCAAATTTAAATGAACTCTTTAGCAAACAGACGGCCAGAAACTCGCTGACTACAAAAAGCATTTGGCTCTAAGAGTCCATTTTTCTGGCTTCCTAATATTTAAAAACTAACATGCTTGAAAAAGTTATTACTGCTAATACAGTTAGTCCCACTTTGTTAATCTTAGTCATGCAGTCCTGAAAGAAGACAGATGGAATAGCAGTTTGAATGCTTTATTTACTGTATGTATGCATACTGCAGTTAAGTAGCAAGAACTAAAGGCAAACTAGAAAGGACTACAAAATACAACACATGGACCAATACATTTACAAAACATTCAAAATGTTACAAAATGGGCTGTATTGGTCCTTCTATTGTTGTTCTTCAATTTGGATCTTTATACAAATTTGTCAAGATACAAGGTTTCCATCACTGCATAATTTTACACGTGCCAGGGAGAGACTTCCAGAGCCAGTTTCAAATGGACAAACCATCAGCAAACGTTCTCCACCAACACACCAGGAGTAGAGCCCCACCCCACATGGGAGAACTACATCTTTCTGTCCCACTGGGAGATAAAAGGAATCAAATGAAAGTAGGCAGCTTTTCTCGTCACTCTACCGTTCAGCCGCTGAAGAAAAACAACAACAAAAAAGCCAGGAAAAAAGGATGTGTGGGAGGGAAGCAAACCGAGGACTTTGGTAGTGAGTGAAAATACGTTTACATGTCTTTACATGTCAAGGTACATTTTATTTGACATGTGCATTGCTTTCCACTTGTCTACTCCCCTATTCTCCCCTTTTTTTTCTCCAATATTTACATCAAAAAAAGTATATTAAACAGCATGTCCCGATCCATCTCATCAACTCCAAAGGGATATGACAAAAAAGGGGGAGGGAAAAAAAACCTAACTAGATCCATGAGCAGTAGTCCTTTCATCCACAGTCCAAATGACTGTGGTTGCCAGTTTATCCAGTGCCAACAGTAAAGAGGGAGGTGTGTATGTGTGGGGTGGTGAGGGGGGTGGATCAAGGCCACAGCATCTCTCCGGAGGGCTACGAGCTGGCTGGTACACAGGCTAGCTGGCACCGGTGCCCTCCATCACCTGCTGGGCCTGCTTCTGTCCCATGCAGCACTGGGCGACGGACTGAAACAGCCTGAGGAGAGACGGGAGGAAAAGACATCAGCGTCGGTTTAAGGCGCCACAACAACAGCTGCTCCCCGACATCGCATGTCAAACAGGAAACGTACTTTTCAATCTCGGGGGCACAGTGCACAAAGTCGTGGCTCCAGAACTTGAAGGCAGGATTCTTGATCAGCTCGATGAAGGTGATGAGGAGACCCCACGGGTGAGGCCTGTTCACGATCAGCCTCTCCAACAGAACCCTAAACAACGAGGAGGAAACGTTAACCAAGTATTCGTAGACGACGCTCGACGACATCGTCCGGACCTCGGCGCGGCCTCACCTGGTGATCTGCTCCTGGATGGCCTCGGTGTTGGCCTCGGCAAACAGATAGAGCATCGTGCAGCTGAAGTAGTGAGTGTGACTGTTGGGGTAACGCAGCTGATTGGCGATCGCATTCAAGAACAGGTAACGCCCTGGAAAAAGAAAATCAGAAGCCTGATGAGAGCTTTCATTTGCTTAAGGTCAGATGCTCAACCCCTAACAATCCAGCTGCGTCTGCACTACCAAGATCCAACAGAGACATTCGTTATTTGGGTGAAAAGAGCTTTAAACACAGTTGGTTAGTCGTGTCTAAATATCTATGAAAAGACCTTAATTTAATGCTGCTGGCCTACCCTCAGTGTCCAGGTCCACAGCCAGATTCTGGAAGATGTCCATGTGAGCAGAGTGGGTGATGGTGCTCATGGAGGGGGTGCTGCCCTTATTGTGGATGTGAGCGATTGCCTGCGTCCCCACATACAACACTAGAGCATTGATCAGCTGGATGTTGTAGCGGTTTCCTGGTTCATTGGACACCTGGGAGACAAAAGACCGGCACAAGCTCGTCACCTTTGTGCTTCTTCCTCCTGATTTACAGTAAACGCACACCAAGCCTACCTGCAGGTTGCTACGGAGCTCAGACAGGAAGGTCACAGGTGAGCGCGTCTTCAGATACGAGTCCAGATCCTTCTTGAACTGTGACGGCATCACGCCCGTGAAGTTTGTGAGAATCCGTGGAGCGATGTTGATCTCGCTCAGCATGTCCACCTGCGGCAGGAATCGATAAAGGACAGGCCTGTTACACCTTTCGCTCTCAAACCAACTCGGCTCATATCCACGACTCACACCAAAGCGCTAATCGAACCTTCAGGTTGGGCGTGAAAGGGTCAGGAAGCCTCATGTTGCGTGGAAAGGCACTGAGGATGAGGTTGCGGAGCTGGATGCAGTTGGGTGGGATGACGTCACAGAAGCCATAATGGTAATCGCACAGAAACTCTGGGAAGTCGTGAAGCAGGACCAGGAGCACTCGCAGCGTGCCCTGAATGGATCAGAACAGCAGACGTTTTCTACACATCACTCAAAATGCTCCTTCCTTCAAGAGCAACACTGACACTTAAAAGCCAGGATATTGATTAAAATGACCCTGAAAGATCACCTTGTAGAGGATTTGCATAGGTTTGTTGAGCTCTACGTTCCTCAGGAAAGGGGCCAGGTACTTGAAAAGATCAATCAACAGTTGTGCGTACATGGGCCAACCCTAGAGGATCGGTTTAGAACAAATATTCAAACACGATTCAAACAACAACAGCCATGTGATGTTATTCATGTAAGATTTCTCCTTAAAGACCTTCTGCTGCGGGGTGTGTGCAAGCATCCTGGCAATGAAGATGCGATGAGAAATCAGTTCCAGCCAGGCGTACACGAAACCAGGTGCTTTGGTGGGTCTCAGGATGTGGAAGGTGTTGCTGCAGATAAAGCAAACGTTGAACTCGCCGAACTACAGTTTCTCCGAGACCCTTCAGAAAAAGCGAGTACTTACCAGAAGGCAGTGAGTGTCTGGAAGTTGATGGTTTCCAGGACGTGTTCAGGGGCGTTGAGCTCCAGCAGCAGCATGATGAAGATGCGGTGATACGGCAGCTGCTGGAATTCAGTCTGACGAACATCGTGGTCCTGGATCAACACGCCAACGACAATACCGAGCACCTGTGGAGATATTAAGGTTATACCACAATGAAAATGAGTGAAACTGGGCTATAAATGATATATCAGAATAATATTCAGCGTTACGCGGGTGCACCTTGTTGAGGAGGTTGATTTTTGTCACTGTGTTGGTGGCCTCTCCAGAGTGTTTCACCAGCAGGGCTATGAGCCTCACAAAGGCATCCAGGTTGTGGTAACACTTGGCTCTGATGATGGCTGCACTGGCTGCTGGGTTGTGCTGCTGTTCAGCTTGTGCCCGATAGCTGATCTCCACACACATTTCTGTGCACAGCCGGAAGAAGCGAGTGATCAGGTCATCCGTCTTCAGAATTCCCTGCTGGTGCATCTAGGAAAAAGAAAACGGGGATGCAAACATGAGTAACAGTACTACTTGTTAATCATTCCCATTAACTAATAAATGCTGATAAAAACCTGGCCAACAAAGGCAGAGAAAGCTTTGGTGCTGTCCCTGCCAGCAGCAGCTGAGTGATACAGGTTGACCCATTCCCTCAGGAGGTACTCCGCCTTCTCCCTCAAGCCTGGAGGATCATCGTATTCTGACGCCTGTGAAATCCCAGAGTGCATCATGAAGTTGGGTCCGCCGTGGGCCCGGTCAATCATGGCTTCATAGTTGGAGCGAACCACATCCATCAACTGGGGAAGCCTGGAAACGAGGTGGTAGAGAGCATCTCAGCACACTACACCTCCAGAACTATTCATGCCATCAGAGCAAAGGTCAAGCTAGGGTCTGCCACCTCAGACGAGCAGATCACTGAACATCAAACACATGTAAGCGCAGTGAACAAAAGCCATCACAGAGCGAAGGGAAACACGATTTTGCACTAGCGTCATAAAACTGGCCAATGGAGCTGTAAAGCAGCCCCGAAGGTTAATCTTCAGCCTCAGATTGTAGCTACAATCATTCCACTTCTGATGAACTGCTGTGGTTCATTACCCCTCAGGTGCATTAGCTCTGGAGTGCGCACAGGTCCTCATCAAAGTCTCAATTGTGTGGAAGAGGTCAGCTTCTGTGACGTGGCTCACACTACGTTCATCCACCAGCAGCAGCTTCACCAACTGCATGGCAAATGCAACCGCCATGTAGTGCAGTCCGTTTTCCATTGACTGGAGGGAGGAGGGGAAACATTAATTTAGAAACATCAGAGCAACCAACAGCAAAGGAAACTGATTCAATCAGAAAAAGCATCTTTATGCCTCCAGAAGTTTTATTTCACCAACTTACAAAACAGATGTGATGACCAGTTAATAACAGACAAAGACGGCTACCCGCAGAAGTGTGTGTGTACCTGTGCCAGGTGCAGGTCGTACTGCTGCATATTTACAAGATGGTTCCTGATCAAAAGCTCCACCGCCTCGACGTTGTACTTGTATTCGTCACGGCATTCAATCAGACACCTGCGAACATGAAGCCAGAGACACTAAATTTAACAGATTCATGGAAAATGTTACAATAACTTTCAGGATGGTGCAGGATATCCACTCTGTACAAGAACTGCTCCAACATAGACGCACCTGGTGATCTGCTTATTGCACCACTGCGGGCCATAGGCACGTCCATCCTGCAGGGCTTTAAGCACCAACAGGTGGCACTCCCTGTAGCGAAGCAGCAAGTCGGCATCGGCGCCACTCGTAGCATCCAGAAGACCTTCAACAGCCTGGAGGATGGAATGAGCATTAAGACCTGACCTGACTAACAGCGACTGTTGAAGACAAAACTATGCACAAAAGGAGAAGCTACTGTGTGGAAGACGTCTACGAGCCAAAACTAAACCAGCAACATTTAGTTATCCCACCTTCTGCAGCAAGCCAAGCGCTGCAATGCCATCCCTGGAGTTTCTAGCCAGAGCCACAGCTTCCAGCAAGCTCCGCAGGGCCTGGGTCAGAGGGTTCATGGCCAGCGCTGGAGGGATGGCATGAAGATGCTGCTCCAGGTCTGCTATGCACTTATCATAGATCTGAGCAACATCGTCCGTCGCCCATGCCTGTTGCTGAGATATCAACATGGAATAAAAGGTTTGAGTTAAAACGGCAACACAAGAAGTATTTAGTTAAATGTTGCTTTCTGAGCAACTCATCCACTGAACATTCATAAATGATGACAGAATAATACATGATAATCTCTCCATGCTACTCTAACCTGCAGCACATAAACTTCTAAACATGTGATCAGTTCTGTAACACTGTGGGACTTTTCAGCATTCAGGGATGAGTGCGTGGGTCCCTGAAAATAAACGTACCTTCATGGGCTGAGCCAAGAAGCCAGTTGGTTGGGAAAGGTCATTACTTGGCAGGAAACCTGGAACGTTTCTAGCAAACTCCTCATACACAGCCAGCTGCTTAGGGTCCACTCCTCCCACCTGCAGCACAGGCACACCGTTACTCAGAGACTGTATCCACAGATCATCGGTTCTTGTTGCATCTCTTTAAATTAATACAAATTCGGGTTTCCATTGTTAATCGTGCGTTTTAAGATAAAACACGTTACAGTGACCTCACCTTTAGCCTGATCTGCTCTGGCATACGTTCAGCCTGGTAAGTCAGAACAACGGGATCACAATAGCGACGCCCCTCTTGGCGTGCGTGCTTCCTCAGCTCAAACTCCTGGAAGAGTAAAAAGGAAACAATGTCAAGAAATTTCACTTAAACATTTCTACAGTTACAAAGCGACCGTGTTTTCGCGACTCTAAGGCAAACATAAAAGTCTCAGATTTTCTTCAAAAAGTGCGGCGCGCCCCATAGTGCAGTGCGTGTTGTAAGGAGACGTAGTAGAGAACACCATGAGAACGCTAAAGGGTGAAGTGTGGGCGTTGATTGTATATACCGGTACAATCGCACATACCTGTATAAAAGAACAGGTATGTGCGTATGCAGAACATCGTTGTTTTAACAACCCTGAAAATGGCAAAGAGACACACTTATGAAGCACAGTTTAAACTGAAGGAACACTGAAATTGAGCAGCCGCGAGAGAATTTAAGATGAATGAATTGACGGTTCACAAGTGGAGGAAGCTGGAAAACGAGCTCCGACAGGTCAAGAAGACGCAGCTGAGTTTCCGCAGACATAAGGCGAGGTGGCCCGAGTTGGAGGAAAGACTCGAGCAGTGGATCATCGAGCAAAGAACGAGTGGGAGAAGCGTTTCGCTAGCAGAAGAAATGGAAATTGAACATTTTGAGGGAGGTCCGTCTTGGTGCTTTCGTTTCATGAAACTGTGCCATTTTTCCATCCGGACCAGGACTACGGTAGCGCAGCAACGTCCAGCGGATTATAATGAAAAGCTGCCCATCTTCTGCTCCTACTGCAGCAAACACATCCAGCCACATCACTGACATGGACGACGTCCCGGTGAGTCACACTGTGGAGGGGACCAGCACGGTAGCGATCTGCACAACGGGGCACGAAGAGTCTTCTTTTACTGTTGTGCTTGGCTGCCATGCTAATGGACAGAAACTGCCGCCTACGGTGATTTTTAAGAGAAAGACTTTGCCTAAAGAGGAGTTTCCAGCAGGAATCATCATTAAGGCAAATGAAAAGGGCTGGATGGATGAGGAAATGATGAAAGAGTGGCTGAGGGAGGTGCATGTAAGGAGACCAGGTGGTTTTTTCCACGCATCACCATCGCTGTTGATCTGTGACTCTATGCATCTCACAGCCGATGTGAAAAAACAAGTGAAGCAAATGAACTGTGAGCTTGCTGTGATTCAGGAGGCCTGACAAAGGAACTCCAACCGCTGGACATCGGTGTGAACCGGCCGTTCAAAGTAAGGCTGCGAGCGGCGTGGGGGCGATGGATGAGCGATGGAGACCACAGTTTCACTAAGAGTGGAAGGCAGCGCCGGGCGAGTTACGCCACAATTTGCGAATGGATTGTAGATGCTTGGGCTAACATGTCTGCTGGCACTGTCGTTCGAGCTTTCGCAATAGCCGGCATCATTTCAGAGGAGCCGCACGGCACGGAAAGTGAACCTGACGGTGAAGAAAGTGAACCTGGAATGTTTGATGGAGATTTAGTGCAGCTGTTCAATTCAGACAGAGGATGAGGACTTCGATGGGTTTGATTGATGACGATTACGGTAATAAAAATGTGAGTACCAAACTCAGTTTTGCTCCCGCTCTAATTTCAAATACGCACACTTGTATGCGCCCTACAATCAGGTGCGCCTTATGTGTGTGTGTTAAATACAGTAATGGCACACATAACTGAGACTGCGCCTTTTAGTACGGTGCGTCTTATGGTCGTGAAAATACGGTACATGTATTCACCAGTCCAACGTGGGCCAAAGGCCAATGATTTGTATTTGTGCCTTTGGGTTAATCCCCTTTAACGTCTTACCGTGGCTAGTCTCTTGTCCATTTCAGGGCCGGCCTTCTCCACTGCTGTTTTCTGAATGAAACAGCAAGCAAGTTCACAGTTGTCTTGAGCAATTCTGGCTGCAGCCTCTTCCATCATGTCCCTCTGTTGGGGTGTTGGTGCCTAAAAGGAAAACAGGTTTGTTATTTGATGCTTTTCCTCTTTCTTCTGTAAACTAGCAATTTAAAGACACCCCCTCGTGGAGGCCTTACCCTCAGAGCTGCAGCAAAGCTATTCTTCAGGTTGGTGGCGATGCTCATGAGCAGAGGCTCACGGCAGGTGATCATGGCCATGCCGGCAGTCAGGTTTCTCATCATATGGTGCGCGGCCACACGCATGCGGGACTCTTCAGAATCCAGAGCGAAGTCCTTCCTGATGATCTGCTCACAGGTCGTCATTGCGATTTTGATAGAGCGATCGACCACGGGGTGCACCAGCTCCTGGACGGCACGCTCCACTGACTGACGCACACATTGCTTTAGCTGAGGATGAGCCTGCAGCAGAGGGATCTAAGAAAACAAAAGAGCAGCCCAAGAATGAGAAACGACTAAGAAGAGATCCAAACACATGAAATGATTACTCAGTTTAATGATTACTCTCGGTGTCATCAAGTCCCTGAGGGCTTCATGTGTGCGCAGCTTCATGTAGACTCCTGTGAAAGTCTACAACTCTGCTCAGACGCAAAAATCATGACGCAGTCTTTATACTTACATTGACGTTTATATTGATGTGGGGAGCCAGGCCTGCCAACGCATACACATTGATGTCATGGTAACTAAACTGCGGGGTGGGCGGCCCGGTCGTTGTACAAGTGGTGGTGGTTGCAGCTGGGGTGGAGGGAGGAGCTGCAAATGGAACAAAGTCTCCTGTTGGTTGAAAATGTTAAGTTGATTAAAAATCTCACAAGAAAAGGCAAAACACACAGCAAGCACACAAAAACCAACGAGCTTCTTAAAGTGTTCTCACAGGACAAGTGATGTCCCCAACATGACAGAAGTAATGCATTTTGTTTCTACATGACAAAAACAAACATTTGAGATGTTTAAACTACAAAGACAAAGAGGAATAACATGATCACCTGCAGTAGAGACGGGCAGCATCTCCTCTGGAGGTTTTGCCTCCTTCTTTGGTGCCGATAGCTGCTCCTCGAGGTTCTTTAGCTTCTCCTTGTCCTTCAGCAGGGTTCCTGGCTTCAGCTCGTTGATGTCCAAAGATAAGTTCTTACACAGAACTTCAATCTCAAACTTCAAATTCAACTGTAAACAAAAGCATGGAAGCAATGAACTTCTGATAGCTTTTTATTTACCCAAGGAAACATCATTCACTTGAACTGTAATTTTACTCATGACGTTAAGTGATAATGACGGTTTAGACAAGCGCAGTTTTCAGTGATAAGCATCATTGTGCATTTAATCTTTATTGTTAAATATCACTCAGTGCGTCCAATCAAAGACAGGAATTATGGGAGGCAGCTCCACTGTTGTTACTGTAAAACAACCTGACTGGAGTTTAACACTACGGTACAAATCCAGATGTGTTTTCTAAATAGCAACACACAAGGCTAACTTATTACCTTGAGGTCATGTTCCTGATGCAGCTCAGCGAGAACATTCATGATGGCCATAGTCCAAGGATTCTGGGGTCTGAAAACCTGTGGACTCAAAAATATAATCACGCTGAGTGGTTTGGACATTTTCCCCACTGCATATATAGAAAAGTTGGTATATGGGCCATACTGCTTAGTGTCTACTGAGAAGTGCACCTATATTTCTCACCATGCTTCGTACGCTGGATTCCAAAACTTTGGCCACAAAGGGAACCACATAGAGCAGCTCCTGCTGGCCTTTCACATAAGCTTCCAGTAGCAAAGACTTTACTTCTAGATCCTAGAAGAGGGGAAAATAAACATTAGGCCACTCTGAAGCACAAAAACCAGCAGATAATTTTACGGAGCAAGTAATAAAATGCTCTTACTGTATAAAGGATAGGCTTGTTTTTGGCCAGTGTAATCATGCCTAACCAGTGGCCAAGGTTCTTCAGCAGGGAGCGATCAGAGAAGTTGGCAGCTGCCTTGTCTGAGGTCAGAAGCACCTGAAAGATGCAGGGAAACAGTATTTTACAAAGGATGACAGTTTAGCCAACATAATAATGTGACGTGTGAGAAACGTAACTACAAGCGCATCACACCAGGCAAGTTTTTGGCAATAAGACACCAGAGCTCAATCCAACTTTTGGTAGAGGTGTCAAACATTGCACTGAACTAAATATCCAGTCTTTAAGTACCTTGATGTTCCTGTAGGTTTCATTAAGAACCATCTTCACAAACTCGGGGTTCTTGAGTGTGTCCAAAAAGTTCGAGTAGAGGCTGTGAAAGTTGGGCTCGATGCTGACTCGCTTCATCACCAGGTACTGAGACACCCAGGGCATAAACTCCTCTTTCACCGTCTCTTTCAACTCCTCGACCTGACAGAAGAAATGTTCTGCTTTTAAAAAACAGCACCTTTGATTATTAAGGTTGTTCTAATGCAGTAATGTTTTGTTTCTTTGTCTTTACCTTCTGAGTCATGTTGGATTGAGAAAGGTTGTTGAAAATAAAAGCGATCTTCTCCTGGACATTCTCCGGAGGTTCTACGATCCTTTCCGTTTGGTCAGTAGCCACCAGCAGGGTGTCGATGTTGGTAGTGTTTATGGAGGGCTGTAGGTAGGAACGGAGACTATTTATTATTATGTGTGTGTGTCTATCTATATCTAGATATATCTCTCTCTCTATGCTGCCGAATGGTGTCCGGCCAAAACTGAACTCACAGGCACATCCTTCTTGAAGTTAGTGGCCGTCGGCCTTGCGATTGTGGACGTCTTAGAGGCTGTGGTTGTAGTCGTGGTGGTTGTGACGAGGGTGCTGGGCTGGCCTGGCTGTGGGGCTTTGAGGCCGGCAGGTTGCTGCGACTGTGCCTGGGCTTGTACTAGAGCCAGGCTCCCAGGTGTGGTGATGGACCCCTGCATCTTCACTGGAGGGTCCCGTGACTGTTGTCCATACTCAATATACTGCACACACAGGATATTTGAAGATGCAGAGCGACAGATTTAATTTAGCTGAATCAAAGGCGCGCTTCTCTCCAGCCAGAGAGAGGACTAAGTAAAACTTAATGAATGCTGATAACAGAAAAAGAATGACCACAAATAAATTAAGGAAACCTGATTACCTCTTGTAAATGGTGGGGGAATTGCAAGAAGTGACCAATTGAAGCCAGGTGCTGACAGTACTGAGGGTAGTCCTTTAGTCTAGGAAGAAAAAAAAGATGTCAGCTGTAACGTAACACCTTATACTTACACTTGTTTTGCAGAAGAAGAAGCTAGTACCTGTTTTTGAACCGATCTAGGGCAGCAATTCCAAAGTAATACATTTTGGATCCGTACGGTTTCCGTAAGGCTTCAAGAACATATCGGAGGGCCAAACCCAGGGCCATGTAAGTGACGAGACCTTTCTCGATTATTCCACCAAAGAGACAGGCAGTGATATGCAGCTCCTTGTCTGGGTACTGGGGGAAGAATCTGTACTCCTCAAACAGGTTTCGAAGCATGCAGTTGAACACCTCTCGCTCTCGCTTGATGGTAGAATCCTTAAACCTTTGCAGCATTTCCAAGACCTGCATGAGTCCAATGACATCACGTATGAATTGTTTGACAAGTGTGGAAAAGATTCTATTTGAAGAGGAATGATATTCGCAGAAAAACTACTCACTTCATCCACAGACATGGTTGGGTGAGGTGGGTGGTTGTAAATGCGCTGGAAGTAACTGTTGGCTTCGTCATCTATTTCCTTACTAAAGTGCTGGTTTGCTTCGGGCCACACCTGAGAAAGGTCGGCTGGGAACAGAAAACCATAAGTGATCATTTTAAGTCCAACAGTGAATAAGACTGCACTCATTTTCACTATAATAAACACAAAAGTGTCTTGGTTTACCTACAACACGCAAGTCACATTGTTTGTGTTGTTTAAAATTTCTTCACACACACAAGAAAAATAAAATAAAAATTCCCACAGGGGCCCTTTCAGAAATGTTACAGAGGCGAGCAAACACAACAACAACAGCTGAAACTGAATGACCTGATTCAGCCCAAAGTACAGGCGAGAGCTGGAGGTCAACAACAGCTGAGACAACTTCTTTCACCGTTAACCTTAAAACACCAACATCTAGGGCTGTGCGATATGACCAAAATCTCATATCCCGATATAAAACATCTATCGTCCTGACAACGATATAAATCACAAAAATGTAACATTTTCTGTAAAGTCTGTGAATCTCGGGCAGTTCGACTTGTGTGAAGTGTTTCCAGCTGCGCGTTGTGTAGCTGAGTCGAGTGTTTTAACCGATGCATGAAACGATACATCTTTAGACACAAGTTGTAACGGCGCCATTTTCTTTGTGAGTATTTATTACACGGCGTGCTGCGGGGAAAAGCCTGCTCTAACGTTTGAGTCTAAGGTTTATTTTTTAGCACCTGGCGTCTTTTTTAATTCTCATCCATAAATACTCTGCATCTTTCATGTGATTCTGTTTATTTTGAAAAGTCTCAACAGGATCTTGAGCTTTATTGTGAAAGGTTTGTGGAAAATAAACAAGCGGACACGCGATGGTTTTACCGTCGTTGTTGCTAACGACAACGCATAAAAACAGGCGCTTGTCCGTCTGTAGTGTGGTTATATTAAATATAAGAGAAAGAGAGAACTTTAAGAAATTAATAATAACTACAGTGACATCAAAACATGAAAAAATATTGCCGTAAACAGTTTATTTTGCGACACCACGAAACAAACGATAGCGTAAAATGAAACGATAGACGTTTTTATATCGTCATCCGCTATATATGTTATATCGAACAGCCCTACCAACATCAATCATTCATGTTCATCTTTATAGACTGGGTGAAAGAAAACAATCGTCTCTTCATCTTAGAGGCCTCTAACACTTCAGTACTGTAGACAATTACGTCATGTTGAAGAAGCTGAAAAATATTAAAGTGGGGCTGTCAGCAAAAGCAGACAAGGAATGGAAGACTGATCTGTATTTCCTCTCACGCTGAAGTCTACAATCTTTTTATGTAAAACAAATCACCAATTAACTTGTTCCAGGAATAAAACCTCACGTTAAGGAAACTGTTTTGTTGCGGCAGACAAAGTGCCCTGAAAGCCAATTTCTTTAGTAAGTGATTTTTGTCAAAAGCAGAGGAAATACAGTGCTGAGCAGCGCGGGGCGGGGCTCTCAGTCACACCACTACCACCACCACTTACAGGCCTTCATCTTACTCTGCTGAAAGGTTGGTGGGTTCAGGCCCGGTGTGCTCATCTTCCTGGGACCAAAAGGATCAGTGCTCCCTGCTGGCATCCCTAGACCAGGACCGATGCCCGTGCCCAGTGGACCTGGAAGTAACAAGAGTGTCACTTTACTTTTTGAACTACTCTGCTTCACACTTGTTAGCATGTTTGGATTGAAATGCAAAAACCGGAGGTCATACCAGGGAGTTGTGAGGGCAGGCCGGAAATGCTCCCAAAAGGTGTGC
Source organism: Neolamprologus multifasciatus (assembly GCF_963576455.1). Classification (NCBI taxonomy): domain Eukaryota; kingdom Metazoa; phylum Chordata; class Actinopteri; order Cichliformes; family Cichlidae; genus Neolamprologus; species Neolamprologus multifasciatus. Next base: position 66,811,786 of record NC_140445.1, read on the forward strand.
TGGGATTAGGATTGGGAAGTGGTGGAAAGGCTTTTGCTGGAGACTGGGGATTATTGAAAGGTGTATTCACTGGTGTTGGAAAACTTATGCTTGGATTGAGGGAAGTAGCTGAGGGCCCCAAATTCAAACCGCCAATGCCACTCAGAGGGTCCATCTAAACAAAGGGACATAAGAAAGTTAAGCAGGCAGGAAAGGAACAGAGCTACTAACGTCAGCTTTTTACAGTAAAAGAAAACATGATAGGACTGTTACAGAAACCCAAAACATTTATTGTACACTTTATAAAAGTGTTAATATCAAAATTAGCCAATTAACCAATCATGAAAATGTATTTCAAAAGACATGATATGCAAGATACCTGTACGGGTGAGATGGCATCTAGGGTGCTGGTGCTCGGGGCACGTCCCTTTGGCATCACACCTGGTGGTGGCTGTCGGGCTTTATTCATTACATTGCTGCAATTAGCCACCATCGTCAGGATGGTCTCCGACAGCTCCTGGGATACACTGCTAAGGATTTAAAACAAAAACAACATACACGTAAGACGGATGTTACACAGCATCGAACCAACGTTGGGCTCCATTCGAAGCTCCAAAAGTCCAAGAGCCATCAAACAAAAGCCCCTTTTCCTTTAGCGCCTACTCGGATCAACTCGCCACAGTCTCTGGTACTAAAATAGTACCCGCTCGGCCGAGGCTTAAGTGATCCGAGCAGGTCCTGAAATGTGATGTCACCAGAGTGCATGCTACTGATTGAGAGATGAGTCGTGAAAGCAGCACGTTCACGAAAATCACAACCGCCATTTTCATAACCTGGCATCGAGGGAAATGGCTACAACTAAGAAGAAAAAGCCGCGACCCGAGTACGATCACCTCTGCTTGTACCTTTGTTGTAGTGTGTGTGTCGCATACCAATTACATCACAGGACGCTCGCTCGTGTTGCTATGATGATGACCACAAAAGGTGGTGCTGCAATGGAAAAAGCAGTCGATCCGAATAGGGGATAAACACCAGGCTTTAAAGTTCCTCACCCAGCACATGACTGCAAGCAGGCTAGCATGGTGGCTAGAGTCTCTGGAGGCAACTGGGCACTTTTGGGCTGGTCCTTGTCAGGAGCCAAACCCCCCATGATGGATGGACAGCGCCTCTTCAAGAACGTCACACAAGCTTGGATGAAAGGTTCCTGTCACAAGAACGAGAAATATAATTAATACAAAACCAGACTTTTCATGAAATACGTTTAATGTTACACTAGCATAAACAGGAAACCATCTAAAAAGACATATCGATTAGCAATCATTAGTTTAAAGACCTACCCCGTGCTCTCTAATTTTGTCAGTAAGCCATTTATCGAGTTTGAGGTATTCACGACGCGAGGCAAGTGCAGCGAGATCAATAACAAAGGCAAACGGAGTACCATTCAGCAGCATTGATAGAGACTGTAGAGAGGAAAAACACATTCATGTTCACATAATAATTTGTCTCCATTTATTACATGAAACATTTAAAAATCCACCTTTACAACTATAGACACGGACTCTTTAAATCCAATAATCAGATTATATTCAGAGGTCTGTTATTGCAGCAAATACAATGTTTTTAAATATTAAATCAAAAGTTTCTAAGGAGAGAACTGACATGCTATACAGCGTGTACCTTTACCCTCTACCTTAAATTCAGATACAATGTTACAAGAGTACAAAAACTTCAATGGTCAAGGAGAACGAGGTATTCTAACCTTTAAGTCTTGGGCCACATCCAGGATGCGAGATAACTTTGCTTGGTCGTACTGCTCCCCTCTCATGTACCATTCAGCCATCGAATGCATAATTAGCTGACGTATGGAAGGAGACTGTCCCTGCAAGACAGACACACAGTTTTGTTTGCAAGCAGGATTTTTTTAGTATTTTCTTTTGAACGACGCACCAAACTAGTAGAAAACTTAACACTTAACTGAAGACATGACTTCAAACAACATGTTACCCAGCAACACTGAGATCTAATAACAAACACCAACCTGTCCATGCCAGGCATAGTGCAGGATAATGGCGGAGTTGGGGTGATTTCCCAAAAAGATGGGCATCAGGGTGGAGATGAGCTCGTGGCGCAGTGTGTGCCACGAGGTGGTAATCTGCAGTAGCGCCAGCACCAACATGTCGGGGCAGTGTTTGATCGGGAAGCTGAACAGCTGCTTCACCTGCTCGTACTGGCCCACCTCAGACAGTCGAAGCAGACTCTCCACCAGATCCAGACTTTTCCTGTGAAGAATTACAAAAACATGAGCGCTTTGGCCGAGATTTAAAGTGTCGTGGTCAACTTGATTTTTTCATTTATTCATTTTTAACGTGAACACTTCACTACACACAGAGGTCCAACTTTGCCTCCAGTTTAAGAGACCATCAAGGACACCTCAATTACATTTTTACTGCTTTAAAGCAAAATCTGAAGCCACAGTAAGAAAAATCTGCAACGGCACACCGTTCTGCAGAGGCAAGGTGATATTCAATTTCCATACCATGTGGCAATCTCTCTATTGTCATCCTCTGGTGGGGCCTTGAGGATGTCAATGGCCACAGTGTGACAAGGGTAGTCAGCAAAGCAAAACACTTCTGGGTTCATCAGCGAGTGTTGAATGAACGACAACTGGAAAAATACAGAAAAGATGCATTAAACTACACAAATCTATTCCAACTTGACAAAGATTCCTCTCATAATTTTCCCCAAACACAACTGAATTTTTACCCTCTCGGTGCACATAAGTTACCTGTCCCTCAGCATGTTTCCAAGGCCGATAGATGAGATCCACAGGGAAACTTTCAATGCCCAGCCCTCTCTGGATCCCATACACCACGACCTGCAGGCCTTTGCTGTCTCGGATTATAAAGCCCGGGTGGTCCAGTTCATATGTCACCTCTTTGAAGTTGAGATTGGGATTCTAGGGCATAGGCATAAGCAGTGAAAATTCAGTCATTAAAAAGGATTTTTTATTTTTGTCAAGTTTTCCATTTCAGTGTTTCCTGGAAAATTTCTGGTTTTCAGATGAACTGACGGTTCACTTACCACTTCTTTGACGATGTCGATGAGGACCTCAACGTTCCACGTATGTGTCTGCGAACCATCGTTCTTATCTTTCCCATCGCTCCAGATACCGCTTCCTGGAGCAGAGATAGACTGCAGAAAGAGGAAAGCCATCAAAATCTGTGTTTGAGCCACCGTCTCCACCTTTGTCCAGTACCATGGAACAGAGTGCACTCACATTTAAAAACAAGAGAATAAAGAGCAAAGCAGGTACGCCTGGGTTTTGATAATGTTTCTTTTTAACATCAAGCCCACAGTGTGAAGGCTTAACCAAGAGGGACAGAAAGAGCGAGTGTCGAAGGTGAACTGCTGCATGCTTACACAGCATCAGACAGAAGGGCTGCTCGGCCTTGTGTGATAACAGGGAACTCTATTCGACTTCATTCTGTCAGTTAAGGCCGACTGAAAATAAAACGTGCACACGGAGAAGCTCCTGACATTGAGAAGTCCACAGCTGTGCTAGCCAAATCTTTAGCTGGTTGATAATAAAACAGTGAACTGCTAGACCGTCCTGCACTCAGCAAAAACAGCAGTTTGAATCTTCATGTTTGCACTTACAGTAGTTCATGGCAAGTCTGTGTGAAGAGAAACTATGAAGCAAACCAAACAGCGTTCTTACACTTTCCTGTCCCCTCCGTCAAATCAAGTGTCTCACCTGTAGTGGGATGCCGTCAGTTAGACCAGAGTGGGTACGAGCCATCATGCCCAGGACTCTGGCTACCTGGCTGGCCGTCACCTCTCTCACCCCATATTGGACGATTATGTTTCTGCACTCGTCCAGACTGAAGAGAGGAAAGAAAAGGTCAAGGTTGCCTACAATCCGTCGTTACTGAGCACTCGCATGTAATTTCAGAACAGAACTTATATTAGGACAGGATTAAGTAATAACTCACTTTGAGGTTTGTGATAAAGCGTGTTCAAACAATAAAAAGACTTCATATTTATTTAACACAATTTACCAAACACGCAAGAGCTTCTTGGTGCCAACACACGGTCGTTCAAATGATTACTTAGAATTTAGATACAAGACAAATAACTGTCGTCACAGGTTTATTTCTTTTAAATCACTTGGTTCACACAGTTTCAAACAAGCCACACTCACCTAGCACAGAAACCATAGCCAACTTCTTGAATGAATTCTGCAAGAGAACTCTCCATCCTGGTCTTAGCTAACTCCCCCGAGTCAGGTAGGATCCTGTCCATGAGAATGTCCCGTTTTTCAGGGTACAGCAGTGGTGCGAGCACCACAGGACAGCGCTCCTGGGGGAAATCTGACAACAGCGTGGCAGAGTCAGATTGGGAAAACAAAACTGGACGTTTCACCATATCGAGTCAGTCTGCGTGCATATTTAAGATTTACAATCAGCCCCCCCAACTGATCCTCCATACCTCGGCAAAGTGTTTTGAGGAAGGCGTCAATCTGCTCTTGCCCTACCCCACTGGCTCCCTTCTGTCCAAACAGTAGATGGGAGAGCAGTAGGTGCAGCACCTCTATGGCAATGTCTTGGAAGCCACCTTCTTGGTTTCCTCCAAGATCTGCGTCAACGTATGACCGCAGGAGGTCTGGAAGTTTCTGCTTGATGAACTGAGCAGCTGAGAGACAAAAACAGTTTGTTATCATGTGCTTTCCTGTGTATTATGTTAAAAAAAAAAAAAACCATTAGGTGAAGCTAATGTGAAACATTTAAGTGATTAAATGTTCAGAAGAATGATAGGGACAGTACGCCATGCCTTCCAGAAATGACTACAATCAAAGCACACAGTGCTCCTTAATGCATCTCCACAAGAAGTGTGTTTGTGTGCAAAAGAGATGAACTGAAATCTTGAAACAAAGTCAAGCATTGATTTCAGGATTTCTCTGCATTGCTAAGTGTGTGTGTGACACGTAGGGCTGCCAGGATTAGTCGACTAGTCACGGTTACGTCGACTATCAAAATCGTCGACGACTGATTTAATAGTCGACGCGTCGTTTGAAGCTTTGTAAGATCACAAAAGACGCAGGAATAAGTAGTAGGATTTAAGAGTGTAATAACGGACTGAAACAGAAGATGGCAGCACTGCATGTACAAGGATGCCAGCTGCCGTTAAACCCCGAAGAAGAAGAAGCTGTGTCCCAGAATTCATAGCGCAGCCCAGCTCAGTTTCCAACAATGGCGGCAGCTAGTTAGTTTTAATATTACTCTTATTATTCTTTCTGGGTCACAAAATAAACGTTGAACATATTTTCAGGCGAGAATGTAGCTGTGTAAACCTCAAATATCTGCTCAGTTTATCAAGACACCACATATTTTCAAAAGCGCTCCGACGTTTTCGGAGACGTCTGTTAGCCACTAGCTCGATAGCTAGCCGGGGGCTAGGCTAACTAGAGCCGTGAGAACACCGGACTCCCGGCAAATCGTTTTCAAACCCACCGCCGTCTTTCCGTACTCAGGTTAAACATATGTAAGTCACTTAGATAACTTAAAATGTTATTGTTTGGCTTTTTTCAGTATTTTATTTGTTCCTGAGTAAATCGGTTTGGCTGAGATTAAAGTTATAGTTTTTACACAGCTGAAAACGTCAAGCAGACAGCTGATTATCAGAAGTGTGAGATGCTCGAGAATTTACTCCGGTGTCCTGTTATATTTTAGATAGCAAGGAGTTTATTAAACTTCACCGAAACAATCTGCAAATTTCATTAAAATTTAACAAACTATCATCTTGTCTTTATTTTTAGTTAGCACATACCTTAAACACTTAAAGCTGTAAGCTAATGATAGTTATATAAGAGCAGATGCTGCTGGTGCAATAAGCTGTACGTTTTACGTCCAATGGATGATGATCTGATTAGTCGACTAATTGCAAAATTAATCGGTGACTAGTCGACTATCAAAATAATAGTTTGTGGCGGCCCGAGTGACAGGCCAGCAGTGGAGTGGGGAGAAACAGCACTGCGCTTGGATGTAATACAGAACAACTGTGACTAGTGGGAGCACAAATCACCTGTATCAAAAGTTTTAAAGACAAGAATTACTTTAGTTTCAAGTGAAGTGCACTATCAGCTGTGCGTTGGACAGTGCCTTAGCTTACAGCTGAAACTACATATTTTCTGTACTAAGCACAAGAAAAATCATCACTAATTACAGACTTCATTAAGTTTAACTTTTCAGAATTTTAAAGTCAAGCTTTGCTTGTAGTTTGTTTCAAATGCAGAGTGCAACACTGTAAAGTCAAACTACTTCTGACACATTGTGGCATCAGTGTTTTCTCAAGTCTGACAATTCCTGCTGCCGAGGTTAGAGGTTCTATCCATGACCCAGGGAAACTGAGTTCATGACAAAAACCCTGAAAACCGTGTATTTCAAACCTGAGGCTCAACTCTTGCGGCCCGATACCAAACGACTAACAGACCGGTATCGGTCGCTGGCATAAAGAATGCAAACTGCATACCAGCAGCAGACTACCAGGCTCATTTCAGCCAAGATTTTAAGACAATTCAGGAAGAACAAGCATGAAATGTATTAGTTCTTCTTTAGAAATACAAGATTTGTTGGAAATATAACAGTTTGTTGACAAATACTGCTAGAAAAACATTGTTTATTCACTGGGTTTAAATAAATGAAGGTGTGCTAGAAAAACTTACCAAAGCCACGAAGGTCTGTGTTGCTGGAGTTGAGCAGAGCAAGGCCAAATATAACCTGAGGGGTAAAAAAGCAAAACACTTAAAAGGAGAGCCTAATGTTTCCGTGATTTCATACAGAGAATCTTTAGATCAAAAGTTCACTTTATGTTCATACAAGTGCCAAAGCTACTATATTGCATTTACATTGTTTCCACTTGATCCTTTACCACCTCGTGTCATAGAGGCCACTTGCCATTAATTTGTCTTTTTTCACTGAAAAGTTACAAAATAAATTCTCATCTTTCAGGAACTACTTAAATTTTCTGTTTAGCCCAGAATGGTGGGAGCTACAGTAAAGTAAATCAATGCAAAGCTGACTTCTGTCTGTTCAGACATCAGCATATGTGAAAGCTTTGAAGCTCGTCTTCTCTTCTTTCCAAAACAGTTTGAATTTTGTTTAAGGGAAAAACTGTCATGGAGTTACAGTCATTTAAAGAGTGCTTGTAAAATGGGCTCGCTGATGGGCCAATGGTTTAAAATAAAGAAAGAAATAAAGTTAATAGAGCGGGCTTACCTCTTGGACTTTGCTGAGCTTAAGAACTTTGCTCAATTGAGTGAATAAGTGAGCAGATGGCTTCAAACTCTGAAAGACAATTTAAATCAACAATGAAAAACTGTTGTTATCTCGTGTTTCACCTGAAGGTTGAAATACAATTCATTGTTATTATTCGTAAACACCTTTAACATGTCGATACAAACATGGGTGTCTCGAGTTTGTCTCTGAGCTACTTAACCCTTTAAGACAATAGAAAAGTCCGCCAGAGCTTATCTTTATATTTTTCATGCTGTACTGCCAATTTTGGGAGCACTTCAAGTTGCTATGCATCAACACAACCGTTATAGCCCAAATTTTAATAATATGTCTGCATTAAATCCATAGGAACTACATAAATTGCAAAAAAGTGCAATAAACTACAAAAAAAAAATTTAAATTTTTTTTACATATATTTCTAGTTAGAGAAATTTAAGAGCTTTATCCCCCAAAACTGTAAATACAAAAAGTTGCACAAAATAGTTTCCACAGGAAATTTATTGAGTGTCTTCATAGTTTTATTTTTGAGATGCACCATTTTTTATGGACTGCAAGAAAAACAAAAATAAATATTGTAATGCAAATTTGCAAAAATAAATAAATAAAACAAGAAAAACAAAACAGCATGTGCATCAAAAACTATTTCCAGCGGTGCAATTTGAGTTCCAAGCATCCAAGAAACAATACAGAAAAGCATAAAGTCAAACAAGACTTTTAAAAAACACCAGTATAGGCTTATAAGGCCCTGAAGGTAAAAAACAAAAACTGTTTTCCGCAAAAAATTACATCACTTCCGGTTTCGGGCAGGTAATGGCGGATATGTGATAGTTCGCGCTGACGTCTATTCCAACATAGGAAGTGTTTTAACAGCTGATCGTATCGGCAAAGTGTGTTTTTGAAATATTATGTTTTCGTTGCTCCAAGTGCTTTTTATGCAATTTTTGCAAAGCTATATGTGGAAGGAAACTGACTTAGGACAAGCTGATGGCATAAGATGTAAGTACAACTCCTCCAGTTTGATATGCAAAAAAAATTATTGCACTAGCTTACGTGGTTGCAGAGCTACAGGGATTTAAAAATAGTTACGCAAAACGGAGCGTGCCCACTCCGACCGGTCTTAAAGGGTTAAAGCCCAACATGTAAAAAACAAATGTTTTAATAGATCAAGAGCTTATCTTACTGATACGCTGACATTTCAGCATCTTTTCTTACCTTCTGGTAGTGCAGGGGATTGTCGATGGCGTAGCACAGAGTAGAGATAAAATTTGGTTTTGATATCAGCGACACACACTCCTGGATCAGAAACTGTGTCTTTGACAGGTTGGAGGAAAAAAATAAAAATAAGTATAGGGTGAAGAACAAAATCAGAAAACTCATGAAAACAATAACCAGACATTTTAATTCATGTAACCAGTGACTTATGAAGTATAGGTTTCCCCACTTACAGGGGCACAAACACAGCTGCACAGAGACCGCGGTGACAAACACAAACAACGTGCGTTTCAGGGGTTTAAGCTAATTTTCTGATTATAATAGCAGTGTCCTAAGCAAGGATTCATCTTTCTTCTGCAAGTTTTGTTTGCCCAACTCCACTATTACCAAATATGAAATGTTTAAGATTGTCATTAAACATAAAGTGTGAAGGAGTTGATGACGGATGCTTGTGTCTTACAGCTTACAACACCAGAGCTCAGTTAATAAGTTACTGTCAAAGTGAAAAGAAGGTACTTGTACTCTTGGACACCCACAGTGGACTCGCACTTTGCTGCTGGAAGCTGATTTTATTACAATAGTTGCTCCAACAGTTTAAAGGTAATTTCAAAGGAAGATGTATTTTCATGTTTTCATGGCCAACAGCTTTCAGAAAATGACAGATTTAATAACAAACGCTAAATTCACAAAAGAAGAAGTAAAATAAATATGATACTAAACAGGAATTGATTACATCAGCCTTCTACGCATTACTGGGGCTCCAAGAAGCAACAGCAGTCCGACTCTCAAGAAGAGATGTGAAACTAAACCAGAGGTTAAAACGGTTCTTACAGAGTGAAACCATTTTACATTTTAGTTTCCATATTGCAACCCCCTAACCCTAATGTTTTGTTTACACCATTTTTATTCTTTCCAAATAGAGTCTAGTTGAAATTCGAGCAGGATAAATTTGACATTTTTTTCTTTATTTCTGCCAAATTACTGCTGTAAACACAAACAATAATAAGTTAAAGGAAAGTTTCAGGCAACTTTAAAAGACTGATTATTTTCTGAAGTTGTTTGGAGCGAGAACAGAGTTTCTGCCCATCCACTGCTAAAAGCTTACGTGTCTGTTTGATGTTACTTATCAAGTAAGTAGATGGCAGTGCGAGGGTCAGAGTCTGTAACTACTGTATTTCTGACACGTCAAACGCCTATATCCTTATACATTACATTAACTGGTGTTCAAAATGGAGAAATTGCAGCCAGCGGTTGTATATTTACAGTTATTATCACTACAGCAGAAACAAAAGACCCCCAATGTTGCAAAGGCAGTCTAAGGAGCAAGCACAGACAATTAGTATCAGCCCCATCTCCATCCCTAAAGTCTCTCAACTCTCACAGAGTTCACTGATGCCACATGTGTTCACAGCTGTATAGAGTAGAATGCCTTTTACTGTCACAATCCTCATGTACAATGTGATACAGAGCATCTCCTACCCAATGCAAACGTGGGAAAAGAAAGGGGTGTGAGGTGCACAGTTCTGCAGCACTATATACACATGAGCAGTAGTCAGGAAAAAATATAAAGTAAAAAATACAAATCTGCAATAAAACAAAGTGTTCTAAATTTACGTGCAATAAGCCACACTGTAAATAAAGTAACGCATAGTAGTGATGGTAGTCTGTTTAAAGTCGTTGGATTGGGGGGTGAAGTGTGTTGTCATGTGCGAGTTCAGGGTGGTTATGGCTTTTCTGTAGTGCTTGAGTGAGTCATGCTCAAAATACTATAAAAGGAACGGGACATTTTGCTTGGAAACAACATCCCCACTGAAATTTAAAAGAAAAGAGGCGCTGTTACTTTGTTATTGGTCCTTGTTTCTGTCATTCTAGTTTTAATAAATGTCAAAGAAAAATGCCAAATTCAAAGAAAGCAATGAACATATCCTGTGTAAACATTTAAATTTTAAAAACACCATGCTGCCATTTAGCAGCCAGTTTCTTATCTACATGCTCCGTGTAGATTGAGTGCATGGCACGCTCCAGTCTTTATGAATCCAACAATTTTTCAGGATCAGGCCTTAAAAAAAAAAAAAAAAAAAAAAAACCTTGCAGAAACTGAGGTATTCTTCCTAAACAAAGTGTGTGTATGCTGTGAACAAACCGCCACCTTGGATGAGGTCAGTGAAAACATATCAAAGGGTAACAACAAACAAATTTAAAAACATTAAAATGCCACACCGCACCTCCTTAGATCCCCCATCAAAATCTTTTCCAAGTACAAAGAAGTTGAGATAAGCAATGTTTGAGCAAACTGAAGAATAAACACGCACACTGGGCCACCGTGTTAAAGCTAAGTGTGTTTTCCACCTAATGGCTCTGCGCACATAACCCACTCAAGAGTTTTGTTTTGCTCCCCTGGCAATATTTAGCTGCAGCCTTATATGACAACAGCACATATGAAAATCCAGGATTCAAACGTCTCAAATTTAAAGTTACCTGGTGAAAGTCCTTGCCACTGCTTTTACCATCGCCACTGAAATCCACATGGGAGAAGAGACAGCGTAGTAGATGCCTGTCTGCCTCAGGACCGTGACGATTTACAATCTGGGAGAGCACATGAAACACACCAAAATGTCAGAACATGTCACACAGACCACCACAGACACACTAAGCCATATAAAGTTCAAGTTTTCATAACAATGTGGCCACAAGTGAAACATCAAAACACCTTTCGCCGAGGGAAAAAGAGCACTGCCCAGCTGATCCAATAGTATCTTTAAAGTGAGCCAACGTAAACTTCTCTGATACGCAGACCCTGATCAACATTGGGCAGGCTTAGCGTATTAGCATTATAAAATTTACAAACACACACAAAAAGCTCTCTAAAACAGAAGAAAAATGCAATTTTTGGTTTAATTAAGGTTTTAAACATCTACAACTTTAAGTGAATAGAATATCTTGTGATGTTTAAGTATTCCAAGATATCTGTTTGCAAATTTAAAATTAAATAAATAACGGTAAAGACTTTTCGCTACCACTCACATGCTGTATTTCCTGCTGGCTGGCTCGGTAGTTTTTCTTTGTTAAATTGTCCACCAGATAGCTGATTTGAGACAAAGCCAGCGAGAGCGAGTCAAGATTCATTGCTGGTTGGGGCGGAAGCAGGCGGCCGAGCACGGCGCAAAATCACCATTATTCCCCTTTAGTCACTTCAGTGATAAGTTACTTCTGCTCCCCCCCCCCAAAAGGTGTGAATAATGTTGACTTCCAAGGTAATGGTGGATGGGTGGCTCCCGGTGCTAAGTAGGTAGAGTCTTTCAGTTTAAAATCAAGTTCAGCATCTGAAATAAGAAAAACAAACACAAAAATCACTTTGAAATATAAGAGAGAAACTTACTTTTGAGCTGCACTAAACTTTATGTGCAGACTAGGTGCCACTAATGTCCACTATCAACACAAACTATGGCAGCCTATGAGGCCTACTTGAATGACAGACCCAACAATGCAGTGAATAGCTGCATGGCTACTTATCTGCTAATAAATTCAGAAACAACAGTGAAAGAAGTTACTGCCACACAGTTTGGTACAACATATGCACTGAGATTGTATAGGGTTGCATAAACTACACTAGGCCTTAAAAGCACCGTAATGTTTGGAACAGAGTCACTGCGGTTTGGTCACTTAATGAAATGCCCCCCAAAAAAGTACGTGGCGTTAAGAGCAACCAACCCTGAGTTTACAATGAGAAAAGGACAAGTGTGGAAATCACACACTGAAACAAAGAGCAGGCTAACGTAACTTACCAAATCTTGGAGAGTACCTATGCGCAAGCATGAGACATTTTTTATGAGCGTTAACAGATTCATAATTTACCTAAAAGTCTTAATATGCGAATAAAGACAACGTTTAAAAAAATGTCAAGATTCAGGGACTCGGTTCATGTAGCAAGTAGTGAAACATGCCAAATACTCGAGCTAACTATCACCATGACGCTGATAAACACTTGCTACGGAGCAGTTAGCCCTTGTGTTCACCGAATATTAGCTTCGTATTAACATAAAACACAAGATGTATTATTGTTTACTCAGCCAAGTCTAAACGGGAATTTAAATCGGATCGATACCATTCGTCGCAGGTTAAATACCAACTTTAACCCATTACCAGCCCCGGGTGCGAGAGTACAGGCTAATGCTATCTCATTAGCAATGTGAAGCTAACAGCAACGTGAGTCCCGTTTCATGTTGGTTATTGTTATACAGCAGAATCGAATAAAATAGCATTCCTTTTACACATTCAGATACAAGTTGTTTATGTAAGCAACTACTAAGGTTTGGAACGCCACATTTGGCCGGAAGCCTGAAGGCCGCGAGCGCAATACTCGGACGGGTTTTGCGCGATCATGTCAGCTAACGTTAGCACTAACCTTTTTAACGTTAGCCTCGCTCTCTCTTCGGGCTCCGACTAGTTTATGGAATCGCTAACACTTTACTTAAAACTGCTATCTTCGGACATAACGTAAAATTCACGTGTTGCCTGAACAAATACAGGTATACAGCGGTACCTTCGCTACACGAAAAACTTTGCTAAATTATGGAATTTTTACTTTTTTGCGTTCACCAATATGACAGCTGTTTCTCAGCAAGTAGACCTCCCCCGCTCCGGGAGCTAACGGCTATTCTCCGTATTAATATCGCTGCTTTTGTGCCAATTTCTCAACTTAAAGCAATCCACGATCATTTGTTAAATACATCACAAGCCTCACCGTGCTCTCAATAAAGTAATTCAGATCCTCATCTCTTTTTGTTTCTCGGAACAAACTTGACGAAATGGAAGGGTTGCCGTGCCTTCAATTCAGTTTGATTTTCAAAATAAAATGGCGACTGTCACCGCCGCGGCGCGCTCACGGTTCGAGAGAGACGAGTGCGTGAACTTATTCGCGCGACACACACCTGAAACCGCCACATATTCAGTCAGTGTTTTATTCATTTAAAACGATAAAAGAGAAGAAATTCTATAAGACGAACAATGAAACTGGCGATATTAAAAAATATCTAAATAAATAGGTTTGCTGTACAGATTTTTTCCCCCTAAACTAGGAAGGAATACATTTTAAAGGGACCTGCGCAAATTTCACACGTGAAGGTGAGCAGGCTGGTGCTCTGCAGCCTGTGCTTTCTGTTTCTTTTGTAATAATGAAATGATGTCACTGGGGTTGTAAATTCAGGGACATGGCAGACGATTTGGGTTTCATTAGGTTGTAAATAAAAAAAGACCCCACCTATAGCCTGCAGGGATGGCCAGATACCTACAAGGTTGGTCTGACTACAAGCAAGTGGAAAGGCAGTTTGGTGTCAGCGTCAATGTCAAGAAAATAAATGAGATATAGATTTCAGGAGGCACAGAAACTGGGGAAGCAGGTGTGAAAATGGTCTCCAGCAAGGATTTTACCTGGAGCCAAAACACTTCCTTCCTTCCTTCTGCAGATGTGTGGTTCGTGCATCACCGTGTGGTGTGGCGGCTGCTCTGTGACAGGGAAGAAGACTCTACTGAGGGTGAGCAGATGCAGGAAAAGGACCTGCTGTATCTTGAAAGAGCCTAGTCACCCAGGACACACACTATTATTGTCCCCCTCCCCTCAGGCAGGAGCATCAAGAGTAGAGTTCCTAAGACTAAGAGACTGTTAACACGGTTGAACTTGGTGCTTTCTATCATCTGCTACTCCCAACCAGAAGTAACAGATATGATCAATCGCCTGTCGTTGTGCTCTTTGCTGCACATGTTGTAAACATGTTCAGTTCCTTGTTCTGCATATATTCCTCTTGTGTTCACGTTGTTGTTGATCAGTACAGGTGTTGGAATAACAATAGAAATCCTTGAATCAATCCTCAAAGTTTGGATAGCGTTAGTTATCTAACTATCCAATAACATAAATAGAATTATATTGAAAATATTAAACAAGATAAAATATGTTTTTATTCATAGCTTGGTATTTTTAAGGTGAAATCTTACGAGTCTTGACATAATACAACATGTTAGCTGTATAGTTGTCCAGAAACATCTTTGTGTGCTCCCATCTTGACTGACAGTTTGTTTCCTTCATCAAAACCAACATTCGTGTCGTTCAACTGCCAAGTCGAGTCCTTGTTTTTTTGTCTAGAGTTTCACATTTTGTTGAACACAATGAATTTGAATTCATGTTTTGAAACACACTTGCTCAGAGACTCAGAGATGCTTTCTTTCTATCAGATAAAGGAGGACAATAAATCCCGTAATGAGCAGTTTTAAGATCAACACAGGAGGGAAGAAGGGGGAAAAAGCTTGAAGAAAAACACAAGCTTCTAATAAATCATCAGTAAATATAGGGCTTCATACTAAAGCTCATGTGGTAACCCTGGAAGTCCTTCTGAAAAAGAAAATGGTTGAAAAAGAGGGGGCAATAAGGACAAAAGCTTCAAACTGGAGATGCAGTGGAAATTAAGAAGACTCTGCTCTGTGACAAACAGTTTAACAGGAGGAGGAGTGCCAGGAAAAGAAAAACACAGGTGAACTCTGAGTCAAGTCACGACAGCACACTTAAAATAATAGTTGATTCTCATGAAGACATATCTTCATTAAGGTAACTAAAACATATGTATGTATGTTATTAGAAAAGGTCATAGACTTTTCCCCGTGCTGAATAACAGCAAATTTGAAAACAAAATTGGCCAAGAGACACGTGCCAAGGACTGATGGACTTTGATACAATTGCCAAGGGTCATTTTTAAAATGTTGAACCTCACTGAACCATCAGTTACTGATGATATGTCCTCAAATCGAGATTTGGAGATGAACGGAATATAATGTGATCATTGTACTGACGTGTGCAGCTGTCTCAAGGTATCTTGAGGGCTGCATTGTCAGTCGTAACCTATATTAACCTTTCCAGAAACAGGCAGCGTGGGACTATACACACCCAAGTCAGCTGCACAACTCAGTGCAGCTGACTTGGAGTCTCCTGGGACGGTACTGTCAGATACAGCCTGGATAATAGTTTCAGGATATGGAAACAGAAGAATATGGAGATCCAACCTGGTTCAGTTCAATTCACTTTTATTTATACAGCGCCAAATCACACCAACAGTCGCCTCAATGGGTTTTTTTATTGTAAGGTAGACCCTACAATAATACATACAGAGAAAAACCCAACAATCATATGACCCCCTATGAGCAGCACTTTGGCGATAGTGGGAAGGAAAAACTCCCTTTTAACAGGAAGAAACGTCCAGCAGAACCAGGCTCAGGGAGGGGCGGGGCCATCTGCTGCGACCGGTTGGGGTGAGAGAAGGAAGACAGGATAAAGACATGCTGTGGAAGAGAGACAGAGATTAATAACAGATATGATTCAATGCAGAGAGAAGAAACACTCAATGCATCATGGGAATCCCCCGGCAGCCTACGTCTATTGCAGCATAACTAAGGGAGGATTCAGGGTCACCTGGTCCAGCCCTAACTATATGCTTTAGCAAAAAGGAAAGTTTTAAGCCTAATCTTGAAAGTAGAGATAGTGTCTGTCTCCTGAATCCAAACTGGAAGCTGGTTCCACAGAAGAGGGGCCTGAAAACTGAAGGCTCTGCCTCCCATTCTACTTTAAATACTCTAGGAACAACAAGTAGGCCTGCAGAGCGAGAGCGAAGTGCTCTGATAGTGTGATATGGTACTACAAGGTCATTAAGATAAGATGGGGCCTGATTATTTAAGACCTTGTATGTCATGAGCAGGATTTTGATTTTACAATGGCGAATACGGAGCTGACAGGCAGGAAGAAAGGAGGAAGACCACAAAGAAAGGAGGACTTGCTGTGAGTTGGTGTGACAGAGATGCATGCTAGTGAGATGGAGGGAGATTATTAATCTGAAGGAGCAGAAGAAAGAAGAAAAACAATCTGATATGTCAATAAACAGCAGTGTACAAATGTAAATGCTGTACTGAAATCTGTATTTTTAATTCAACTAATTAATGGAGTTACATGTCACATATTTATTTCCTAATATATGTGTTTCACGATTATTATCACTTTGTATTTCATTTTTTTTACATCCTTAGTTATTAATTATTTGTCAAGTTTTTAATTTAACAACTACATTAGTTAATTTGTAGTTTCGTTTCTGCCTGTTTGTTTACAAATCACTTTTAATGTGTAAACAAAGAGCTAGAAGCTGCTAGGAGTTTCAAAGGCGCAACCATTAATGTTATTAGAGGGTCGTCCAGCAGGGGGCGATGGTGCACCTACACACTGTGAGAGCAGTAAAGCCAGAAGAAGAGCTCTTCCCCTCCTCCTCGCTCATCACCACAGGCTGGTATCTGGTAACATTGGCGGAATAACACCAGGAGAGCGTCTTTTTCTGGGTGTTTTTAAAGCTGCCTTTTGCTGAGGTGAAGTTTAAAGGCAGGCAAAATGTCGTCTTGGGTGAAATCACCTGCGGGTGGTCGGCGGCCATCCGGTAACCCGAACGGAAGGTGAGTTTCCAGGCTAGCGAGGTTAGCATTAGCTGCTAGCTCACAATAATATATAAACGTGAAACGCTGTCAATTAGCGGCCCTATAAACCGCCACCTGTGCTGTGTAGTGCTCCACAGCCGCGTGTGTTTCGGAGGGCAGCTCCATACCCAACCAGGGAGGAGAGGACCGAAGAGCTCAAGGATGCCCTGGACAGGTACCAGCCTCGGGCAGCCTTTTTGTTGTCGGCAATGGTTTAAAGTGACCAAAGCTTTATTATGAGTGCTTTACTGTGCACCTTCACTTCTGTGTGTAGTGCTACACGTCATTCATGGTTTTGTTTTAGATGAAAGAATGCACAGTCTTAGTAAATAAAAACTGCATTTAAAGCCTCCAAGTTGCCACAAGTCATATTTAATAGTTCCTTATAGCTGCCCTACTCTGGGGAACATCTTACTTCCCTCCCTTCCAGACTTTTCTTTCCTCCCTGAAGGTAAATCATGAAACAAATAATTCTAGGATCTTGTTTACAGGTTTAACTGGTTAGACCAAACTTTGAATGCAGCACTCCAGTTTCAGTACACTTACAGTTTCAGCTGCCTAGCGAGGTTGTAGACTCATCTTTAACACAGAAATCACTTTTATTTGGGCAAGTTCATAATTGCATGTGCAACAGGCAAAGCAGGTACTGATAGAAGCTTGGTAGTTTGGAATCATAGATGTAAAATGAACTAAAGTTACCTGAACAATCGTTTTTAGTGTGTGTTGTAAAGCAGTTAGTGCTTAGTTAGAGTATATAAGCTAAAAGCAGCTGCTCTGAGCTCTGTGCAAACTGCACTGACTTTATTGCGGCCATATCACCAGACTAGTATAGAAGTAACGTGTTACTGCTGCTTCCTAATGAGAAAAATATTGCACACTGTTCACTGTAGAGCATGTGCTGTATGGATGGAAGAATTGGGGCCCACCTTTTATCTTTAAGTGAGGTGTCACAGGTGTGTGCACCTGGCTGTGGCGTTCCAAACATTTGTGACGGGTCATTCAAACGAGTATGCTGAGTTTGAGCGTCGTACTATAATAGGATACCGTCACTGCAACAGTTTCTTCTCTCCTACATATTCTACAGTCAACTGTAAGATGTGTTTTTGTAAACAGAGTGGGGTGGAGAGTGGGGTCACCGACTGCGCTCTGCTCTCTATTCTGTATTTTGGGACAGAAGACGGATGTAATTTTACTGTCAACTATGACAAAATCAAGTATTTCAACACTTTAGCTGTGAATCCTTTGAAAGTGTGAATGTCAGAATATGCTGATGTAATGTTTTAGTAAGACATCAGGAATACGGTGTTTGCAACAGTCTACTATTGTTTCTGTGTTGTGGGGGGGAAGCTGTTTGAGTGAAACTTAAAACTTTGATGCACTGAATGTCGGACGCACAGGCTCCTTCGTGCACTTGCTCTCTGAGTCTCACTGTCAGAAAATCTATTTTTGGACATTTATGTGCTCGTCATATTAAGGTGTCATAGAAATACCTCCCATATTAAACTGTTATGACACTTTTCACTGCTTTTTTCCAGTTATGAAGAGCTAGAGCAAATCCAAAACTACAGTGGAAGTGTGAAGTATGAGGGCTACAAGCATCAGCCAAATGGTGAGATTTGTTTCTTTGTTTTGTCCGTATGAGCAAAATGGATACTCTTTACACAAGACATGTTTTTAAATGCTCTAAAATCTTAATTACACATTTATCCAAAGAAGAAAAGAGTGCAGTAATATTTGTGCCGCTTTTCGAGTCTCTTTCAACGTCACCGTTCTCAATCTTCCAGCCAAATCAGAGGGTGGCACTCCAGCAGACAGACGTAAAACGCTGTATCAGAGGTTCTACAGACAGGTGCAGGAGGACAGGAAGCCCGCCGACTGCGTGGTTCTCTCTGTTACCAAACAGTGCCTGTGAGTATTTGTTCATTGCCAACAGAATTTGCTGGTTTATCCTTTACTATCAGCGTGAGGAGACTGATATCATTCAGTGATCCCCACACTCGGGCCCAAGCATATGTGCCGACTCATATTATCTTTTGTTTTTCTACCTTCCTCAGTCTTATATTAAAATCTTAGTCGATGCTAACAACCTTTCCCCGGCTGGTGTTTTCCCTACCGGTTGGCTTGCTGGCCAGATTACTGTTGTAGTGTTTCTCAGTGTCATTGAGCTGCTTCGTCAGCTGCACCAACTGCAGTCGTCCTCCTGCTTTGGAGCTCTACTGTGAGCTTTAGGGTCACTTTAATCAGAGCCTGCAGCAGATGGAGGACTGGTTCTTGTGCTGCTGTGCTGAGCTCACAGAGACCGCAGAACAAATGAGTGCTTCCAGCAGCTGCAGACCATGACTGTGGAGTTTTGGTTCACTGCAGGATGAGACTTATTGGATGAAAGCTGTTTTAATGTGTCAGTAAGTATGAGGCAATGAAAGTGTTCGGAGCAGAAGGACTTATAACTCTGTATCAGATCTTCTCCTTTTATTATCACCGTCAGTTTTTTGCTTGCCTTTCTTTACTTTCTTGGTGTGCTGTGCGTTTCAGCGACGAGGCTTTGTTCACATTAACGTGCTGTAACTTCAAATTTGTTCTGGCTACTCAAATGTAGGTTCTTGTTCCCTTTGGAAAGTCTTTTTGTTGATGTATTAACAGTGTTTCACACGCAGACCCTTTGTGTAAGTATTCACATAACCACATTTCCAATGCAGATGTCTGCTGTGAAGCTTTGTCACCATGGCAACAAACAAAAAACAACAAAAACCAAAGTAAAAGCCCACAGGTGTAGTTTTCTTCCTGTGTTGTGTTGAATGATTGTCTGTTAAATTGTGATAACTGACAACCACAGACGAAGCAACGTGAACACCAGGAAAAAAACAAACTTTGTCACTCACACAAATACATTTACATAAAGTTGGAACAGCTGTTTGTTTTTGGTCTCTTGATCAGTCAGTAATGAAGATTGTATTCATTTATGCACAGTCATAAAATGTCATGTAGCACATCTTTAAAATTCAGTGTTCGACTACACACTGATTTGCATTGAAGTCCATTAACAGACACATACATGCGAAGGTTAAACATTCTTGACACCTTTCACGTATCAAATGTGCCACTTGGATCACTTTCTGTTAAAATACTCTTTATTTTATGCTTTTGAAAAACTGCCACAGTTGTAAACCAGTAATCAATCAATCAATCAAACCTTTATTCGTCACATGCAAGTTTGCACCTGCAGTGAAATTGGACCCCCCCACCCCCCGACCATGACATTCTACACATGGTAAAAGTCTAACAGAGTAGCGGTCAAAGCACACTAAAAAACTTGCACTCCTTATGCTCTGCAAGATTCATCATCAGTCAATTTTCACACACTTCTACACTAAAAGCAACGATTAATTTGAATCACAAATATGGCCGCTTAAGCTTGATTTAGGCTATACTCCTGTGCTGAACGGCACGGCCATGCACCCTATACTGGGTATACAGACGTGTCCAAGAAGACTCGCTGAAGTTCAAACTGAGCATCAGAATCAGAGAGAGTGCTGATCTTAGGGGACACGTTTAAAGTGGAACGGTTTCAGCACCTTGTTGAACTTGCAGGGTGTACTTAATAAAGTGTCCTACTAGTATAGTTACAAGGGTGTCAACCACTGGAATCGGTTCAGCACAGGAGTATAACTCAAGCTAACTGTGAGACTCAGTTGATACAGATGGACTGGCAGTTATAAAATGCTTATTGATAACTATAAATTGATGCAGCACTTTATTTGACTTTCTCAGTATCCCAAAGACACTAGGAAATACTAGTATTATAATATTTACGGTACAAACATCTCATTCAGAATAAACCCACAATACAACACTAATCACACCTATGAGAGATTTGAAAATCTGTGTTAGTGTAGCTGTTGCTGTTCTGTGAGTCTATTATGCAAGTGGTGTGATATGCCCATGTAGAAAGGACGGCACTGCAACGCTGGATTTGCCCTTACTCTGGGCTCCCTCTTTATTCTGGCAACTGGTACAAAGAAAACAGCACACAGTCTTCATTAACAGTGTGCAACGCAACTGCAACATTCAGTTCACCAGCTTGGGAGTTTTTTTCCTTTTTCTTTCCAAACATAACACTTAACAAATGAATAAGATATATTTATACAACACAACATCAACAAAGTCTTTCTTTTAAAAGTTCTAGCTGAAACCAAACCTGTGATCGTATAGTAGCAGTATTATTTATTTATTTTTCTCCTTTTCCCCAAACAACAACAACAATAACATATAAAAACAGCTTTTCTATTATAAAACAATCATCATTGTTCATCTTTTTTTTTTTTTTTTCCTATACAACAGCATCAATTAAAACTTATACTTAACAGCGCCTACCTGGTACAAAGAAAACAGCACAGTCTTCATTAACAGTGTGCAAAGCAACTGCAACATTCAGTTCTGTTAAAAAGAATTAGAACAATTACAATCTCATAGAGAAACATTAGAGCTGAGTGCAAGTCAAAAAGCACCCGACTAGCTAACGAGTATTAGCTTAGCATGCTAACTAAAAATGCTACTTGTGAATAAAGTTACTACCCATGCATCAAAATGCCTGTAACTTTCAGGATACATGCTAGTACTGCTTACAATCAAAATACATGTTGACAATTACCTCTATAAGAATGTTTTCATTAATACACATACAAAATTGACAACAGTATCGCTCACTAGCACCTACTACCAGCTTGGGAGTTTTTTTTCCTTTGCGCTGTGCAGCAATTTGGAACTTTAACAGTTGCAGTTGCGGTATTTGTCCACCAGGTGGCTCCAACTATTCACAAAGCACATCAATTTTGAGGAAATTCATTAAGCTATTTTCTAACTCTGTTACATCAGCTTCACTTAAAACACTGTTTTTGTTGGGAAAGAACATTTTAAATGAAGGAGTCACCCTTTGCTCCGTCACAGATTTAACTCGGGGTATCTCCTTTACGAGGTGAGTCGCTTAATATAGAAATGTCACGTTAACAAAGTGTTTCTCTTCCTCTCAAAGGGATTACCCCAAATCGCTAAGCCAGTGCTTGCAGGAGCGTGGCCTGTCAGTGGAAATGCTCTACCTTCAAGCGGAATCGGGCCTGACCCGGGCCCTACAGGATGTCCGAGCAGAAGGCTCCCCCTTATGTATTCTGGTGGAGCAGACAAACGTAGCTCTGTCCTCCTGCACTGTTATCATATTCTCAGAATCCCTCAAAAGTAAGTTCGTACCCCTCGTATTCCTTCAAACTTACCAAACCATCCCTTTTACTAGGCTCAGTTCAACAGTCTGTAGATTCCACATCTTTAAACACGAGGTCTAAAACAAATTTCTTGTAAAACCAAATAAATTAAAAAGACACACTACCATTTAAAAGACTAATATCTAAAGTTACACAAAGCTACAGTTCTTCAGTCATGCATGCATTTAAAAACTGGGCCGAGTCTATCATATCTACATGTTAATAGCTGGATCTTGGCAAACGACCCTTTGGCTAGCACATGCATATACTTCACACAACAATACATGACAATACATCCCAAAAAAAACAAACTAAAAACTAAAAAACGGTCAATTTATTACAACATTTGTTTCATTTTATGGGTCATCAGTTCTGTCACTAACTGGTATCTTAAACCAAATAACAAACCAGAACAAACCAACAGACTTCTTTGGAAGACGACACAAAGGCAACGTTGTAGCTACCATTCAGACTATTTGTTAGCTTACACACCAACTTCACTTCATCTTTGATTTTTGTGCGATAACTTGAGTGTTACTCTTAACAAAAACAAATAAACCAAATCTGTGTTATTATCAGACGTATGCACGATCGGTGCCAGGTTGGTACTCTCCGATGGGCTCGTCCTCAAGAAGTCGTACATGTTCGCAAACGCAAGAACCAGGTTTGAGGTCAGGTTCAGCTGCATATGAGGTGCAGTCGAGACGTTTAGCAACACAGACCATAAAAGTATTTCTGTGTCACCTCAGTCCTGTGGGAAAAAGATGTACCAAGTGTCGCAAAACTACAACGTTTCAGCTGAATCTTCATTTTAGGGAGGACAGAAAATTCTCAGGATGGTGGGAAGTAGGGCTGCCACAAACGATTATTTTGATAGTCGACTAGTCACCGATAATTTGCAGGGCCGCGCTATGAATCCTGGGATAGGTTGGGCCACGAAGGATGCACCCGACCCATCCTTCAAATCTGGGGAAATGAAGGACGCATTTGGAGGCGTCTTTGAATTTGGACAGCCTTCGTCCCGTCGCTGTAACGCAATCTGCCTACAAATGCAGCCTCCGAAGGATGCAGCCCCTGAATTTGGACACAGCTACGATACCGGACACAGCTTCTTCTTCTTCGGGGTTTAACAGCAGCTGGCATCCTTGTACATGCAGTGCTGCCATCTTCTGTTTCAGTCCGTTATTACACTCTTAAATCCTACTACTTATTCCTGCGTCTTTTGTGATCTTACAAAGCTTCAAACGACGCGTCGAATATTAAATCAGTCGATTAGTTGATAGTCGATGTAATCGTGACTAGTCGACTAATTGTGGCAGCCCTAGTGTGAAGATTGTATACAAATCCTTTCACAGTTCCATAGCGGCGTGTATCACAGTTCAGCTGACCCAGTTTTCTCCTTCGAACTCCTACCGTAGGGGAGAACTCCTACGGTCGAACTCCTACAGTCGGGTGGAACTCCTACGTAGAACTCCTACGGTAGGGTAGAACTCCTACGGTAGGGTAGAACTCCTACGTAGAACTCCTACGGTAGGGTAGAACTCCTACGTAGAACTCCTACCGTAGGGGAGAACTCCTACAGTCGGGTCGAACTGCTACGGTAGGGTAGAACTCCTACGGTAGGGTAGAACTCCTACGGTAGGGTAGAACTCCTACGGTAGGGTAGAACTCCTACGTAGAACTCCTACGGTAGGGTAGAACTCCTACGTAGAACTCCTACGGTAGGGTAGAACTCCTATGGTCGAACTGCATTTTCACATCTGAACCTGGGAGGCAGAATTGCTGTGAATGTCAAAAGGAGACCGTGACCATGTTCCTGATGATGGTTTCTCAAACGGAAATTTTAGGTCGAAGCTGAACAAGCAGCACTTTTTAACAGAGAGTAATCCTCGACTCCAAAGCCTGACCTGAACTTAGTATCTGATGCAGATGCAGGCTCTAAATATGATCACGAGGACGAAACTGGCTACATTTAAATCAGTTATGGTTTTATGGACCTTTATGACCTAACCTCGTAACTGTGGGGATTTTCATTTGCTTTTTTTATCTTTTGAATCCTCCTGGACGAAGCGTGCGGCCGGTTTTACAGAGGCATGACCCGGGCTCTGGATAAAATCAAACTCAAGTTGTAATAATGTGCAGTTTGCTTTAAATCTGCTTAATATGACATTTTATGCTTTATTAGCACACATACACGACCTAATCTTTATAACACAAATGTTAAACACATTGTTAGGTGAATTCAACCAAAATTAGATCAATTCAACAAAACAATTGTCTGTCCTCAGAAACAAAGCTGAAAAGGCGTCACCATTCATTATATTTAGAATAAAATGTCTGGATGCACATTTAGATAAATTCAGTACTTATTAATCAGGTTGTATTAAAGTTACTGATAAATGCACGTATTTGCACAAAATGCATGTCCCTCAGTGCCACACATCCAGCAATCCAACACCACCCCCACCCCCCAAAGCATTACTTACCAAAATACTAATTTAATCAGCTGATCCCAACATTGACATCAAAACGATCTCAGCGCGAGCTGAAAGGAATCTTTTTTTCACCTCTTTCTCCCACCTCAGCCTCATGACACTTCACCGTTATTGTTCCCTTTCCCTCCTCAGTCCATCGAAACATGCCCAAAGACCAGGCCATGGACTTTGTTCTAGCAGAGTACAACCGTGGACTGGCTAAAGAGCGACCCCCGAGGGACCCAGCAGACATTGCAGCCGAGGCGTCGCAGCTGCTCGATGACTATCTGGATCGAGAAAAGATCGCGCGCCACACCGTCCCCTCTGAAACACGTCAGCTCCTCGTGCTGTTAGCCGAGGGTGTCCATCTGTACCCCGAGGAGTTGGAAACCATCTCGGAGTACGTGCGCTCTCGGCAGGACCACGTACAAGGTGAAACGATTACACAGCAGTTCCTACAGAAGCGCTGTTTCAGCTTTGCTTTGTCCTTGGGTCATATATCTCTGTTTCACCAGCGTTTTATCTCCTCAGCTTCCAACAGTGAGGGTGAGAAAGGGATCATGTTACCTCCAGGGTTGGGGAAACCACCTCCTCTGCTTCCGACTCCATCTGGGCCACCACAGCCTCAGCCTGCATCTTTAACAGGGGGGCCCATGGGAGACCACGCCTCACCTTCACCTGTACCCCTCTTGCCTTCACCAGGTTTGGGTTTTCCCTCTTTGTATCTTTTTAAATGAAGCATGATGAAAAGTCCCGGTGTCCTACTTTGGTGAGAGTGCTAAAACCTACCACGGCATTGCTAATCATGAACAGCTAGAGGCTGATTTGCTTCTTTTTATTTATTTTTAGTCGCTCATCCCAAAACCAAACCTCCTCCGCTGCTCTCCTTGCATCGTCTTCCTGGTCCGTCGTTAGGGGGCCCAATTGTCCGAGGTCCCCTGTCGTCACACATCCCTTACGGCGGTCCCGGTGGGCCTCGTGGGCCCCTGCTCCACCCTCCTCCTGTGTTCCACCCAGGCCCCAGAGGTCCCACTAGAGGAGCCCCTCCCACTCTAAAGAGCGCTCGCCCTCCACTTCTGTCGTCTCCAGGTTGATCTTTGGTTTCTTTTGGGGTTTTTTCTCTTTTCTTAAACTTTTGTCCTAAAGTCGTGTTTTTTTCCTCTTTGTTTTCTCAGGTGCTCCTCTTCTTCGTCAGAGTGTCCCCCGGCATTAGGAAATGAGACACACACACACACACACACACTTACTTGCAGGTTATGAACAGTGTATCACTTCATGTTAGAGCAAAAGCATCCTTTTTATGTTTTTATCTAAATTTAGCTGGAAAATAAAAATGAAAGTTGATGTTATGTCTTCATCTCACTGTGGGTGGTTTGAGTGGTAATGTTACGATCCCCCCCCACCCCCTCCCAAGGCATCGGTGCCTTTTTTATGTTTTGTCCGTCAGCAGTTTGGATGTTAGGGTCTGTAACTGCTGAGTGTTGCACAGGTCCATCAGGTAGTTCGTTTAGCTGATTGCACAGAAATACAGCCACGCAGTAATCGACACCCAATCACGGCTGCAACAGGACGTCTTCTGTACATAAACGCCAGGAGCCTACTTGCTTTGTACAGTTTTTCAACATGGTGCTTTCTCAAAGTTTCTCTGGACAACAGATACTTCACTTTATAATGGTTTGTTCGTATTTCTGGTTCAAATATAACTTGATTCATGTGTAATTTTCTTTGTGCCACAGATGAAAACAGTCACTCTGAAGGACTCTGTATGATGCATGCACAAACACATGTATTTGTTAAATTGCATTTCCTGCACTGTGCACAGTGAAATCGCTGTCGTGTACAGTACATGTCAGTAAAATAATCGTCCTTGTGACGTTGGAATTGCAACTATCAGCTTTGTTTTGTTTCCCAGGCTTCTGACTGAGTCCTTCTATCAAAGCACAAGACTAAGCTCCAACTGTTTCCCAGCTTAATGAAAGAATGCGACTCTCTTCATTATAAGTCCAGTGACCACATATTTTCTAAATGGCAGGTGTGATGTGAGTAAGAAGGCTCCACAGGTTTGTTACACTGTGGGTTTCAACCTTTAATATCTGTTAAATATGATGCAGGCAGAGCACACGAGTCTAGAACCAACAACTACTCATCATATGTGGCTTTTGTTGTCATTGCTAGAACTTCTAGCACACTGTTGTTTTGTTGCTAATATTTATTAGCATTACTGAGAAGCATTTATCTGGTTAAGAAGCCTTTTTCTGTTGGAGCCACGGAGGCTGAGGCCTCATAGACAAACACTTTGCTTTTGTAGATACTGTAAAAATGTTTCATGTTTCTGAACCACTGTATGCGTTTCCCTTTGCTGTGCGGCGTGCTGATGTTGAACAGGTCCCGATTCTATTTTCAAAGAAAACATTTATAAATGTTTTGAGACGTTTTTCTTTTATTATGAATTAAAATGAACATCTGGATACAAGTTCAGCAAACTGATGCATCTTTCTGTAAGAGTCTGAATAGATGTTAGTGCTAAAGTTCCTAACATACGTATTGATCTATTTAAGTGAATAAAACGTCAAAGTGAACCCTTTGTGTATTTTGTACAACGAGCTGCTGCAGCAGCAGGTGAGGCCTGGACAGGCGTTGGTGTCGCTGCATCAGTTTTTAAAGCTCCAGTTGAAGCTCTCGCCTGGATGCAGATTTCTGGACTCATTTTTATTTCCATACTGGTTGCCTGAGCTGCTGTACAGTAACACGCAGTAAACAGCTTCCAGGCTTCATGGTAGCGAACTGCATAAGTGGCACAGAAGTAGTTGTGTATATTTTCTGTCGCGTGTTTGCTATAATGTTCTTTTGACATCTTTTAGTGTCGTTTTAAACACCAGAGTCTCTACTTTGCTCTTTTTATACACAGTCCTGTTGCCAGTTGTTCCAGCTGTTTGTTTTTCCTGCCACCTGCTCGTCTAGCCTTTATCAGTTTATATATGTTCATATATTCTACTGTGAACAATCAAGATTATTATATATGGTTTTAATTTATTTACAGTCCTGTGCAAAAGGTTTTAGGCAGGTGAAAGGTGCTTTCAGAAATATAAACGATTGTTTATTGGCCCCAAATGTATTCTGCAGCAGGACAACGACCCAAACACAGCCAACGTCATGAAGAGCTATCTTCAGTGTAAAGATGAACAAGAATTGCATTTATATAGCGCTTTTCAAGGCACCCAAAGCGCTTTACAATGCCACTATTCATTCACTCTCACATTCACACACTGGTGGAGGCAGCTACGGTTGTAGCCACAGCTGCCCTGGGCCAGACTGACAGAAGCGAGGCTGCCATATCGCGCCATCGGCCCCTCTGGCCAACACCAGTAGGTGGTAGGTGAAGTCTCTTGCCCAAGGACACAATGACCAGGACAGAGAGCCCGGGGATCAAACTGGCGACCTTCCGGTTACAGATACGCTTCCCAACCACCTTAGCCACGGTCGCCCTAACCCTAAGAAGTCCTGGAAGTGATGGTACGGCCCCCACAGAGCCCTGATCTCAACAATGTCTGGGATTACGTGAAGAGACAGGATGTGAGGACGCCGACGTCCACAGATCTGTGCTTGATTCTCCGAGATGTTTGGAACGACCCAAGATTCTTTATTTGTCCCGTACATGGTTATGAAAGTACAACACGCAGTGAAAGGTGACCTGATACGCTCGACTGTGCAGAAAGAGAGAGAACATAGTGAGTGAGTTTCATACATTATATAAATAAAACAATCTGTAAATTTACAGTTCAAAATCTGAGACTGTGCATTGTGTGAGTGGTGTTAAAGTGTGCTGCAGTGAAGCCTGAAGGCTCAGCCGTGAGATGAGAATGACAGGAGAGAAGCTCCTCTTCAGCCTGTTCTTGCTCGGGTGGTGTTGCACCTTCTGCCTGATTGCAGAAGTTGGGACAGTTTATTGCTGGGTTGGGACGGATCCTTCAGTATGTGAGCTGCTCTGGACCAGCATCTCCTGGTGTAAATGTCCTGCAGCGAGGGGAGAGCAGCCCTGCAGCAGCGCTCTGCTGGATGATAACTCTGAAGAGCTTTTTGGTCCTGACCAGCCGAGTCCTTCAAAAACTGTGTGCCAGTGTAGCTAGAAGAAGGCTGCTCACACCAAATATGATTTAGATTTCTCTTTCTTTCATTCTCTGCATTTTGTTGATTGATGAAAATAAACAACGCTTTTGTTTTTGAGCATTCTTTGTTTACAGCATTTTTTCCTCACCTGCCTAAAACTTTTGCACAGTGCTGTATATTTTTAATTATCTTTCACAACTTTTTGCGGGTACTGGGGCATCAGATGTTACTCTATATGTTCAACCAAACTAAGTGGACAAGCAGCCTGGTGTGTGTGCACTCGCACACGCTGTTCAGAGGTTTCATTAAGCGATTTTGCAATAAGATGAGACTTTATTGATCCTACGGCGGGGAAACCTGTGCGTTAAAGAGTAGACCAGAATATAGTCAAGTAATACAAAATAAACAAGATAATACAACAAGGACATGCAACACGTAAGCCTCATACTATCCATATGAGGCTTGTGGAAATATGCAAGTATTAAATTTCAACTATTCTACTCTTCAGAGATGGGCAGTAATGCGTTACTGTAATCCGATTACTTTTTTCAAGTAACGAGTAAAGTAAGGGATTACTATTGCAATTGTAATTAGATTACCGTTACTTTCCCGTAGGAACGCTGCGTTACTGCGTTACTAAAACCGTGATGTTTTTGCGAGAATGTCTCATGACAGTGACGTAAGCGAGTGCGACGTTCGTGACAACAGCTGTGTGCAGATCAACAATGGATCATATATCGAGTGCTGAGAGAGTATGAGCGTGCAGCGTTTAAAGCGTGGAAGTACTGACCTTACTTTGAGTTTGATTCCATAAAAAGTGACAAAAACATTAGTGTCCGTTGTGCGTGGGAAGAAAACTTCTTTTTACAGCGAAAAAACCCTAAACTTCCAAACAAGCACCGAGTAGCTACGACGTAATGGGAAACTCACAGAGAAACTCGCGGATTCTTCCACTGACCGCTGCACACCTGCACCAGGGTAAACCTCCGCCTACCCCACTCCTGCTTTACAGGTGAAAATAGAGCAACAGGACCGCTAGTCTTTGACTTTATTTATTTTCTGCTGTGTTTTACTTGCATCTATTTGAAAGACTGAGTGTAAACACACAAAATATTTTATTTTATGTGCTGGAATGTGCAGAAAATAGGTTTAAATGTTAAACTAATTTCTTCCAGTCAGAGAATGTTGCATATAATTAAATTTTTGCTTGATGCATAAAGTTAAAAGATTAAAACTAATAAAACAAGTTTTAAAAAGAGACTTTTCCATTTGATTACATTTTGTATGATGATTATGTAGAAAAAGTAGAATTGGGCTGAAAGATCTATCACTTTATCACCTATTCAGGTTGTAAATCGTGTTTTTAAAAGGTAATTAATTACTTTTGAAAATAAGTAATCAGTAAACGAACGGGATTACTTTTTGGGGGAAGTAATCAGTAATTAGTTACTGATTACTTTTTACAAGTAACTTGACCAACACTGCTACTCTTACTATGTAAGTAACAGATATCTATAAGTATAGACATATACATGCACACATACATACGTCACCACTTCATGCATCAATAGCCAGAGATTTATGGGGCTTCAGTCATTTGAGGGATGTTTTTCTTTTCTTTTGTCAAAATAAAAAAAATCAAACATCCCGTCATGTGACACTGCGAGGCAATATTGTCCTCTGAAAGGAGAAAAAATATCCGTTTCCAAAGCTGCAGGTTAAACTGGATTTTACAGCCCAACGTTTTCATTCAAAACATAAAACTGGAATAAAATCTACTTCCTGTTTGAAGGAAAAACGATGCTGCTGCTGTGGATTGTTTCCTGTGTGCTTTTTTGAGTTGACATGAAGCATAAACCTGTAGAAATCCTGTGATGCACCTTTTCACCTCTAGATGGCGACACACACCTGTTCTTTTATTTGATGTCACAGCTAAAGTTTGTCCTGCGTCCTGTCAAATTGTTTATTCTTATGAAACTCGCTAATTTAAACACTCCTGAAACACAAAGTTTTCTCTGACAACACGACTGCGTGAGCAGCGTTTTCATTCATCACTGTGACGTTGGCATCGTGACTGCAGTCAACATCATACCCAGAGTCAAAGTAAGTATATGTATAAATAGAAAGTGACATCTGCATTACTGCGTCCTAGCTTTGCATGAATGAAGATGTTATATCTTGGCACGATCTTCCTGCCTCCTCATCTCTCTCATCTAACAACGAGGATCAGGTTTTAAACTGGAAGGATGTGATGGAGGGCTGCGCTCCCGTTTCTTTCCTGTTCCTGAGAATAAATTTCACTTTTCTTACTGTAGAAAAGTAGAAAAGAAAAAAACAACTTGTGAGATACTTGCTGTGTAAGTAAAAAGTGCATTATGATTATTTTACTGATGACATTATATGTGGGAGTCAAATAAGCTGTGACACAAACACAGAGCAGGAATGTGGCTGAATGTGTCTGATACTCTCCTCATGGTGCCTCCACCCCCTCTCCTCCAGCTGTGGCTGCGCTGCTGTGAGGAGCCCATCAACTCAGGAAGTAATGGACAACTGTCTTCACCTCATTACACCAGCCTACACACAGACTCTGATTGGACACTGTTTGAAGGCAGTGCACTGTCAAGTAGCTTAAATTCATATTTCTCGTGTCTTACTTTGAAGAATGATTCCAGCCTTTGCAGAAATGTTGAGTTTGATTCAGCAGACTGTGTTTGATTGAAGGTTTCCCTTTAAAAAGCAGCATCCAGAGAACTGACAGCTTACAGATGCTTCAGATTTTCTGTCATAACTGCTTTTCATTTGTGTGGGGATCATGTATTAATAATACATTAAGCACCTCATGAAAAGGGCTTTTTCTAATAACTGCAGTTTCATTATTTAATTGTGCATCATAATTCACAGTATCCTTTGATTGCAGTGCAGTAAAATAAAGCAGAGTTTGCAGTGAAACTCTGACAATTACTGTCCCTGATTTTCACAAACACGTTTGTATGAACATTTTTGCTGCACTAATAAAAGTTCAGTTCGTACATGCTGAACTTTCCTGAGATAAACATTTGTGCTACATCCCAGTTTATGGTTTACTGATGAGACACCAGACAGAAACCTTATCATTAAAATAAGAATAGTTCTTATCATGGTCCCCGTGTCTGCCCCGCCGGCCCCACAAGGCTGCATGTGTTCTTTCTCTCTCTCTCTCCGCTCACTGCGGGCTTCGCCATTGGCCCACACACCTGTTCACGATTAGCTGTCCTTACCTGTCCGCTATTTGAGGCTGGGACAAAGACCTTCTCGTCGCTGGATGATTGCGACACGTCAGTCATCCTCTCAGCTCCCGCCAATCTGTGCTTAAGTGTTTTGTGACTTGTGAGTAATTTCCCTCTCCTGTGTGATAGTTTTCCTCCCCGGACCTGTGACCTTCCTGCTGTGCGACGTGTGTGAGCTTCCTCTTGGACCTTTGGACCCTGGATTTCCCCCTCACTGTATTTATTCTGCTGTTGTAAATAAACTGTTTGGAAACATCCACCTGCTCTGCGCTGGAGTCCCTGCTGTCGACCGTGACGGCGCTGAAGCCTTTTGCTGTCAGATATCAAAGTCACTCTGGTTTGGTTCCTACCTACCTTAGTATATCTCTGCCATAAAAACACATTATTTTAAATAAGCTGTTATTTTATGTAGAAAATCCTTCTGCTTTAAACTTCTTTAGTTTGATGTGTGTTTTGTGCTGTTTGAAACTGAGCCCGAGGCGCCGTCTTCACAGTCAAAAGGACTTTATTGAATTCTTTTTGAAGGCTTCCTGCAGCTTAATAAATATCAATTAAAATATCAAAATAAATACTATTCACCAAATACCGTCTGGTTGCTTTAAGTACAGCCACATGGTGTGTGAGGATGTTATTAAACACCCTGCATTTAAGTGCATTTATAGATAAATACAGAAAGCTTCTCAGCTTTATTAGCAGTTTTTCTCCTGCACGCATAGATTTCATTTTCCTTTTTATTCCTGATTTACCGTTCACGTTGTTTTCTCCACTAATTAAAGTGAAATGAGTATGGCTTCAGTTTCAGTCACTAGTTTCTGGAGGTCGCTGCTGAGCCTGCTGGGTCAGCACATTAATGCAAAAGCTGCAGCAGACCTGCAGACATGGAGTTTGTTTCTAATTGGAGCGCATGTTGTGTCGGGGGGAGGGGCTGTTTTTATGAATATTATTGGTTTTACAACATCCTTTTTGTTTCTAGTATTCAGTAGCTGACGTGGTTCGCAGATATTGTAGTTTGAAGAGCGACGTGCCGCTACAGCGCCCTGGGTATCCGCTCCACCTCTGTTTATGACCCGTCAGCCAATCAAATGTGACATCGATACGTAAAAGACAATAAAAATGGGAAAACAGAAACCTCGCGATCGTCTGCTCTGCCTCGCCGTCCTTTAACAGCGCTCCTCTTATTTGTGACCTCAGCCTTCACGCCCAGCCATCTGTCCTATCATTCGCAGTGCGTTTGCCACCAGGCTCTGGTCATTTAAGCAGAAAACAAGCGCCCAATTAAAACGCTCTTCTCTTCCTCTGCTTCCTCTTTGATGTGTGCACGGTCCACCCCCCAACTTTCCTCGCTCCTTTTCACTTATCACCCTCTTTTCCCCTCCCCACCCATCCACCTTCTCTGCTCCCTGCTGGATATCAATCAGACTCCATCAGCAGCGCCTCTTCCTGCTGCCTTTGTGTCAGAATTCACAGGAACTTCATCAAATGGGAAACTGTTTCATTGTTACACCGGACCCTTACTGCGCGTGTGCGCGTATGTGTGTGTGACACAGACAAAGAATTAATGGAATGCACACACACCTCCTCACCACCCATCATCACACACCACACACACACTCCTATCACCGTCATCACACACACACATTTATACACACATTAGGGTGTTAATTGTTGTGATAACACCTTCCAATAACAAGGCTCTAATTATCAACATGTTTGGCTGTTGGAGTGTGTATCTGGCACTTGTGTATGGATCATGGGGTGAGCGTGTTTGCATGTGTGCCAGTGTGAGGTGTGGCACCAGGGGAAGAAGGTTTGATGATTTTGAAATATGCTGCTGCTGCGTCTGTGCATGTGTGTGTCTGTGCGAGGGGCTCTCCATGTACGGAGCGATGATGTCTCCGTCTCAGTCCACATTTGCATATGACAAGGCCTCTTTTGTTGTTTGGTTAATTGCAAATGCTTTATTTGAGAAATGACACCAGTGCAGCGCATGCATCAAGAGCACATTACCAGCTCTGTCTCCCCTGAGGCGTCCTCTCTGGCCTCAAGTGCAGGATTTAAAGAAAGGTGCCAACGTTTAAGGTGCTAAAGGTCCTGGAAGATAAATGCGGTGGGCTTTGAGATGGGGGTTGTCACCTTAAGGATAAGTATGGATTTCTTTGCAGTCTTAGAAGCATTTTTGAACATTGTTGCTCAAACCATCAATGCAGCAAAAGTTGCAATGCAGAGAGCTTCTAGTTCACATTAAAACGTATCTCTGTTAATGTATAAAAAGAGTTGATATGTTTCTAAAACCCATCCTTGAACAACTATAAACAGGTGTGCAGCGTTTTGGTGCCAGACTTCCTTCGCTTTTTTATCAGGTACCAGCAGGATCACAGACCTACTGCAGATGAGCACCTCTCTTTATTCTAACCCGAGGCTGTCTTTGCCTGTATTCAGGCAGACATTAACCCTGCGTGCAGAAACGCAGCTCTCCATGACCACTGTGTCGATGCAACATGGTGCCGATGGACTGTACTCTCGCAGAAGAAGAAAATTCAGCTGTTAGAACAGTAACAAACCAGTCCAATTTATTCCAGCTCACATTCATGCTCAGCAGCTTCAATGAGCTCTTCTCAGAGAGAGGGGGAACATGCGAAAACAGCTTGAAATGACCCTTCTTCCTGTTGTACATATGCAAATATACTGTATATGCTGTAGAGCTTAAAGTATAACTAAAAGAAGACAGTAAATAATTTCACAAAAGTCAAACCCGCTTCACAGGACCGGCCTAAAGAGGCTGACTCTGTCTGGCTAGCTGACAGAGCGCCTGGCTAACTGGAGGCCAATTTGTTGGCTGTTTAGCTTGTAGGTATACTGAGTAGGCAGCTGCTTGGTTTCCTGGCTGGCTGACTGTTTCACTGGCTGCTGGGTTACTGAGTGGGCGGCTGGCTACTTGCCTGCCTGACTGGCTGGCTGTGTGCCTGCTTGGAAAGCTGGCAGTCTTACCCGTGTCCCAAGCCAAGCCCCTGCGCCCCACCAGATCTTAATTGGGTTAAGTTTGCCCGCCACAGATAACATTTCCTCTTTCTTCTGAGAGTATGGAAACAAACAAAAAAAACACGGTCTGGCACTAATGACGCTCCTTAACGGGGCTCTTTCTGTTTAGGTAGAGGGAAATTAGGAGGAAGGGGGTGGGGTTCCCTGCAGAGGCTGATCAGCGAGGGAAACGCGGCATTGTTAGAAACGAAGCACTCAATGAGAGCGGAGAGGACGCAGAAAGAAAAGAAAATGGAAGAAAGTCAATTTGGTTTGCATTTTAGTGCTGCCACTGTTTCTTTTTAACACTCCCCCATGACTGAAGGCACAAGAGACGGAGACATGTCATTGTATGTATGCATGCAGATTACACACACACACACACACACACACACAGTTACTTTTTGTTCAAAACAAAACCAAAGAAATGCTTCCACTTTCAGCTGAAATTCAGCAGACAAACAGTTCACAATAATGTTCTTCTTCTGCAGGAACATAATGCAATATAAAAATACATCATTTCATTAATTCCAATATATATGAAATTATATATATGGGAAATATAAAGGGGTGTATTCATATAAGACACCCCTGGGTTGTATTTATATAATAAATACAACTTGTTAGAAAACTGTGTAAACAACTGCACTATGGAGCCGTCCGGGCCCCACTGTGACGTCTCCACAGCTCCATATTCTCCTGAAGCATAGATGTCGTCACTCTAAACACTTCAGCATCGGCCATTGTTTTTTCAAACGGTTGCCTCAGTGTAATCTTTGAACCTCTGAGCTTCTTCACTGATGTGTCTTTGAAATGGTGGTAAAAACTAGAGATGCACGATACCACTTTTTTATGTCCAATACCGATATCATAAATTTGGATATCTGCCGATACCGATATGAATACGATAGTGTTTTTAATCAATAAAACAAGTTTTTTTTATATCTTGCTGCATTTTGTATAAGTTCATACTCAAGTTTAAAAAACAACAACAATAAAGCTATTCTGTTATACTTGTATACAAAAAAAAAAGGTTCAGTTTCGCAATACTGATCAATCTAATAAACTTAAACCTACAGCATCCTCCCTATTCTGGTATTTTAAAGAGTAAGCAACCTAACTGATAGTGTTCCAACACCCAGCAGCAAAAAATAAATAAATAAATAAAAAAATAGGGAACCACCCTCCACCTCATGATGATTAATCGACATAATCAACCTTAATTTGATGCAGTGTGGAAAAAAAATTCACAGAAATAAATTATTTTTCTACAATAATTAAATAGATTCAACATCTTTCTTCAACAGAACTACAGACTGCACAGATGGTTCCCAAAGGAAAAAGTACTATAGCTTACTAGGGTATATTAGACTTAACAGTTACTATATACAGTAATTGACTTCTATACATTTTACATCAGATTAAAACTTTGATTGTAAGATTCAGATAATTATTTATTAAAAGCTCGACATTAAATATGTCTTTGTGCCCCCTTTTCCCTGTTCATGCCCTATCGGCCCCCCTGGCTAAACTTTGCTAGATCCGCCCCTGCACAGTTACGTCAGCTGTAGAAAAAGATCCTGGTGTAGAAATAATATTAAATAAATTCTAACAACAGCTGATCAAGTTTAAACGTGCTGCTGTTGTTCAGCCGCTGGTTTCCTCTTTCTGGTGCAAAGTGAGACAAAAACAAAGAAGAGAGACGATCAGCTGATCATTGATCAGTTTATGATTGAACCAGACCGCAGACAGGTCCCGCACGCCACAGCCGCTCTATCACGTGACCACACTGCTGCTACATGCTAACGTTATTAGGCGAGTTACGGCATGTCGCAAGTTTTGTGAGGCGCTTTCGTGATATTTAATGGATCAGATTACATTTTTTATTTCTCTCCGATATCCGATCCAGTAATTTAGGTCAGTATCAGACTGATACCGGTACTAATATCGGATCGGTCCATCTCTAGTAGAAACGGACACGATCATCTACTCGTGTCTCCAACCCAGCAGTGGCAGCAGCCGCTCAACGCACAAGGTCGTAAAAATCAAGAAGTGCATGAAGGTTTGGGGCAGTCGTCCACCCCCCCCCCCCTCTGTGAGCACTCCTGTATAATTAAAGTTATTATCCTTTATAA
The DNA here is from genome assembly GCF_963576455.1 of Neolamprologus multifasciatus. Lineage (NCBI taxonomy): Eukaryota > Metazoa > Chordata > Actinopteri > Cichliformes > Cichlidae > Neolamprologus > Neolamprologus multifasciatus. The sequence continues at coordinate 66,849,020 of NC_140445.1, forward strand.
TTAAAGACGACACAGTTACAGCCTTTAATGTGCACTCTGTCAAATGACCAGCACGGGCGACCTCTGGTTGCTAGAAGAAGGTATGAAGAAAAAACGGCCCCATTAATCATTTTATTTATGATCAGAATACCCTCCCCTCCCCCCCCCCCCCCCAATCAATTTATGGTTCGTTACTTTCCATTTGAAGTCGTTTAATACAGCATTGTGCTCGTTTTATACACTCTATAATAATAAATAATAAAACACTATTTCTGAATTGAATCCTTTGTGATTCTCAGTGAGCTCCACCACATGTTCATTACACTCATGTTAAAAATGCTCAACTCAGGCTGTTAAATAGACACTAGTGTGACGTCGCAGCAGCTACCTGCATCTTTTGCATACAGTTTGTTTTCAACTCATACCTTCACTCTTCCAGGTGGAGAACCACATCAGAGTCGTGATATTTTAAAGAAGACAAAAATATTAAAAATACTGAGATTTTAGAAAATGTGCTCACTGTTCTGTTAGTCTGCTGATTATTACTCTATAACTGACATTAAGTTAGGTACAGTGGCCTAAAGTGTACGGCAGCAGAGAGGTAGCTCTGATGAATGTAAGAAATGTTTTAGAGGAGGCCTGAAGGACGGGTGAGGGAGAACACACAGGTGTGTTTGTGTGTATATAAATATGTCCTGTTGCTCATCTATAATATAGTCTGTAATAAGCCTGTGGCCCACTGCCTCCTGTCTCTGTCTCTGCTCTGCTGTGAAGTGCACGTCTTTGCTGCTCGTCACTTCCTGTGCTGAGAGCTGTGCAAATGTCATTACATGTGAATGGCACAGAGCTGCAGTGACCTGCTGAACTTCACTGTCTGCTCATACATGAAAATGTTAACCACACTGTAATAAGACAGCAAAGAAGCGTCTGTCTATTGATCTATTTTCTTAACTCTATCAATTTCAGGGCGGTGAGATGCTGCACGCACCCCGCACAGGTTCCCAGTTCATCGTGTTCTGCGGTGTTATAGAAATTTGAATCGTGCATTAAACAGAAACAGACTTTGGGACTTGTTGTTCTTTTTTTCAGCTCGACCACTTTCAGTGACACCACGTAGAGTTAAGAGCGAGAACAACCTGAAACTGTGTGTTTACAGCTGATTCATATACCGGCCTCATTGTTTGATACTTTGCTCATGTTTACTGTGAGCGTCAACCAACACAGAGGTGTATAAATGACAGAAGAATAAAGAGATAAACATTTAAGGCAGCAAGTTTACCATCACTCCTGTGTTTTCTCTCCTTGTCGAGCTCCATATAAACTCAGGAGCCTGTGTGTAGATTAACAGGCTAAACAAATATTAAAGTAATGTTGATCTTTCTTCTGTTTCACACTGAATATTTAATGAGAAGCAACCGCAGGCTAAAGGTGCTGCCTTGTTTTCACCTTCCAGTTGGATAATGAATGCAGCCTACATGCACACACACACACACACGCACACACACACACACACACACACACACACACACACACACGCACACACACACACACTCCTCGTGCCTATGGTACGACAACTTTTGTTCGTGCCCCTGGTACACTGCGCAGAAACACCTTGCCCCCCACACACGCACACATACACATACACATACACACGCGCGCGCACACACACACGCACACACACACGCACACACACGCACACACACACACACACGCACACACTGTGCACGCGTGCATGCACGTGCACTTTTTACCTTTGGCATTGTGCACCCAGCGCACATTAAGTTGAGACAAAAGAACACGGCTCAGTATTAGTATTTAAATCAGTTATGTGTCTAATTATTCCTATAAAAATAGACGCTATCTAGGGCAAAAGCAACGAGATGGAACACTGTTGTCTGCAGAGGGGAGACCTAGTAGAGCTGGCGAGAGTTCAACGCGGCAGAAGACAGGCAGCGAGTGAGACGGGAGGCTGAGAATGATAAAGGAAGAGAGAGTGTGCTTTAGGCCACATAAATACAACATGAACTCGATCCACTAGTGGCAGGCTAGCAAGCAGCTCAACGATCCCGTGTTCGGGAGCAAGAGTGTGGAGGATGGGGCGCTCCTCACCTCGGCAGTCTTTGACTCCTGTGAGACGCAGAGTGGTGCACGGGACACGAGTGTGAGAGCTCGACACAAAGGGAGGGTTCACGCTGACGTGGCGCCGTCAGCCTTTAGCAATGCCTGCACTTAACTAATTGTCATTTTTGCTACGGATGTATGAAATGTGAAAAAACGAGTGGATTAGAGAGAATTTTGGGCTTCACCAACTCTGTGGCATCGACAAACTCATTGAACTATTAGTTTGGGATAATTTTGGGAAGCTGAATCTGACAGCCTGATAAGCACTTGGTTTAAAAATGATAATCAGCCATGCTACCCTCCAGCTGCAACCTAAAGCCAACTTTCAGCAATCCCTGATTTCCCAGGGGGCTGCGGCAGTGGATTCATCCACGTGTTGGATGTGACATTGATGGCCTTCCTGACACCACTTATCCAGATTTGGGATTGGTACTTGGAGTGCTTCTGATGCCCTGAGGTTGGGTTCATGTCTCCACCCAGTCTAAAACTGGGAATTGGGCTTAGCAAACCACTGGGAGATTGATGGTGGCTACATCCATCTTTTATGTACAGTCTATGTGACAAACGCAGAAGGCAAACTTGACTCTCTGAGAACATGTGAGGTCATGCAGCTGTAAAGACTGTTGACTGGCTTTGATTTGAACCTGTGAGCCTACAAGGTCGAGAAAACACAGTTATCGTCTCTTTTGTTGCAGCACCATTACAGACATTTCTCTCTTTAATTAACCCCGTAATGCCCTTTGTATCATATTTGCTACATGAGTTTCTGATCGATACTTGCCATAATTTGGACAAAACTTTTTTTTGTCTAAACATTGTTGTTATCAAAAAGTTGCCAAAAACGCCCAATCTATCTAAATATTAGGGGCGCAACGATACTCGTATCGATACTGAACCGTTCGATACAGTGCTTTCGGTTCGCATATGTATCAAACAATACAAAATTTTTAATTTATTTTATCAACTTTCCTTCTGACGGTGCTGTCTGTGTTGAGCTCTCAGTGGATCTGCGCTCGACAGTGCAGCCTAGGCGGAGTAGTCGAACACAGATTCACTGAGCGCAGGGCAAGCTAGCAGACAGAAGCTAAGCTAGTTGCAACATGGCAAATTGAACCTCCCCCACCCTCATTCAGATCTGGCGTTTGGAACTATTTTGGTTTTCATGTGACGTATGACCCTGAAGGTAAGCGCGTCATGGACTAAAGTAAAACAGTATGTTGGATGTGGCAGCAATGCTCAATTACATTGGTGGGAACTAGTGTGTTAGCGCAGTTAGCTCGTTAGCGCAGTTAGCTCGTTAACGTGTTGGCCGTCCAGCCCCACGTACAGGGCGATCCGCGGTAGCTCGTTAACGGAGATTTGCCGTGTTGTGGCGTTAACGTCATTTCAGATTAACGCTGACAGCACTAGTGGGAACACAACGAATATGACTGCACATTTACTCCGACATCATCCTAGTGCAAAGACAAGTGGAAGCAGACAAAAACAACAAGCACGCATGCTACAAACTTTAGCCGAGTCATTTAGACAGCCGTTAGCACATGATTCTCCTTATGGGGACCTGATATGTTTAATATGCTGCTGAGAATATAGCCCAGAAGAAGAGTATAGTAGAGCTTTTATTTTGGAAAGAGACATTTCTCTGTAATAAACTCTTTTCCTCAATCAGATACAGGGCCGGGGCTAGCGATTTAGCCCTGTATCTGATTGAGGATTGAGAGGATTGAGAGTTTATTACAGAGAAATGTCTCTTTCCAAAATAAAAGCTTTCCAGTCGGGCTACCAAAATCTATCTCTGCCCTGCCCAGCGGGCTATCATAGGAAGGAAAAATATATGTCAATGCCTTTGCGTTCTTTCGGAAATGTAGCTGGGTAGTTATGTCATTGGCATCGGTGAGCCACTGTCAATATGTGACATATTGAAATCGCGTTTGAATTTGCGCTTGTTTTTTGCTTTCACTTTGCAATCCCGCTAACTGTGTATAGAGAGCGACAGCACTGATTGGTGAGTGATGATAATTTGCGCACCAATTCCTCTGACATCGTCTTATCAATCGTTAGCTTACTATGCAAACATGACAAGTGAAATCTCCGCAGCTTAAACATGTGAGAGGTTGATTACGCAGAGAATCGCTGAGCGTTATGTGAGTGCGTGTGTAAAAGCAGCAGGATATATATTTTAGTTCTGCTGAGCCAAATAAGACAGGTCAGAGTGAAGAAGTGACAGCCAAAGAAAAGCTTACCACAAAACGGAAACGTTATGACAAATCAGACTATAAGGCAAAAAGAAAGTGCAGCTTTATGGTTTCATGGACAAAAGAATTTCTGTGGCTGCAATATGACGAGCTAAATAACCAGGGCTGCACATAAGTGGTCCGCAGGTGCGCATTCGCTGTCAAAATAAAAAACGTGCACAAGATAAGAAGTTGCAACGCGTGTTTGCGTACATAAGATTTTCTGGAGGAGGACAGACATTTGTTTAGAACTCTTAAAGATGTCGAAGAAGCTCCTTTAAGCAATTACTGTGATGTTCCTCCACCTCCAAAGAAATGTCAGAAGGAGTCCGAACCACAAAAGAAGCGCGTATTCTCGGAAAAGTGGTTGCAGGAGGTGAGCTGGCTTCAAACAAATGATGAACGCACAGAGATGTGGTGCAGAATGTGCCGTGAAAATTTAATAAATGACAAATTAAAAAGGCATGAACTTTTTTTTTGTATCGAAAAAATATCGAACCGTGACACCAAAGTATCGAACCGAACCGTGAATTTTGTGTATCGTTGCAGCCCTACTAAATATCTAATAATATATTAAAAAGATATCATACATGATGCAGCAAAAACATTTTGTGGATTTGGCTATGAGGGTTAAAAATGGCTGCTCTTCTATGGGCTGGGTGTTACCGGGATGACCTTTAACACTCTACCAATAACACGTCCATTATTCGTTACATACATGAGTGTTGAGCTAATCCAAAGTTCATTCTGAACACAGTCATTGTAACAGAAAACAGGCTAGTTGCATATTTGCATATATTTTCATTTTGTATTTTTGGAGTCAGAACAAATGTAATCTGATTATCCTGGCTGAATGATAAATGTCTGTTTCCTCATTATGTGATGAACACACCTCCTGCCCCACACTAACACATATAGCCTGTGTAAAGTCAGATGGTATACTCGCTGTGCCTCACTGGCACCCTCTCCTCCCCCGTTTAGGTTTGGCTGCATGAGATGACTCATGTTTGTATATCGAGGAGCTTCTCTACGGTCTGACTGGCATTTGCTTTACATTTGTTGAAATCTGGGCCCTTTCTCAGTCATATTAACATAATTTGACTGCAGTTTGTGTAAAACGACACTGATTCCTTCCTGGACTTGTTCCTCACACCTTTTGGACTGAGCGGTTTGTTTGTTTCTCTGTGCTCGGATGTTGTTGTTTTTGAATTTTTTCCTTTGTCTTGTGATTTTATGTCTTTTTGAACTTTAAATCTTATAAATAAACACTAAAAAAAGAGGAATATGCAGTGTACCTGAACTTATATCACAGCAATATCACAGGCCAACTGCTTTAACCCTTTCATGCATGAATTATGACAACATCAATTTTTCTGAACTTCATTGTTTTAAACATGTATTTTTTTTACAACATACGTTCTAACTTATGAATTTGACAGACGAGTCAATAATACACACTGTGTGTTGTGTTCGTGTGGAAGTATATCATCAACACTGACACAAATACAAGACGACGGCCTTTGCATGTGTCCACCGTAGTGACCAACATGCATGAAAGGGTTAAGTTTATAAACTTGGACTGTCCAGCCGGTGGCGCACGCTGTGACGACAGCTGCCGACGTAGCGTCTTTGTCACACAGACGGGCCGCTGTGAGGACTGAACTGACTCGAGTGCAGAAAGTGAAAGAGCTTCATTACAATAAAACTACAAAATCAGAACGACAGCAGCGTAAATCTCATTTTGTCGAGTTAATAACTTGAATATCAGACGTGTTAAATGTTTCTGAGAAATGTAACTGGTGCTGATGACGTCGTCTTAACCAAAGTGCAGACTCATCCTGTTAATGTTTCTATTTTTCACGCAGGCCCTCAGATGCTCAGGTTCATATCAGTGAGGAAATCTTTGCACTGCTCAGAAGCTCTGAAGCAGCGCATGACAACAAACATGTACAGTTGTCCTTTTTCCCGCCGTCAAACCCACAAACCTCACACAGACACCGATTTGTTTGAGTGCATCAAAAGTGGGTTTTTCTTGTTGTTTCACAGACACAATGTAACCACGGTAACATATACAGAATGCATGTATGAAAAAACGCACATAATCCTGCATTTCTGTGTCATAATCTCCGCGCTCGCACATTCCACACGGCTGTGAAGGCGGCTGCTGCTGAGGTATGAAATCTTTTAGCCAAATCCACATTTTGTGGCTGTAATTCTACATCTGCCCCCAGTTTATTCCATTGATGTGCTGTCTGTATCAATTCCCACCGCACGCCTGTTGGCCGACTTATTCAGTGGCTGCTACTTGATGTTCTCTTGTTGTGTATATAAAAAAGCCAAATCCGTGTGGAGATGACAGAGGGTGTAATCGCTGGCTATGTGAATCAACAATACGACTCTTAGAAGCTATTCAGAGTGGGGCCTGTCCTTGACCCTTAAGGAGCTTGTAATGTGGGCTTTTTTCCCACTCTTTGTATTTACCGGCAGAAACGAAGAGGGGGGACGGGGGTGGAAGGAGGACCGACCGCTGAGCGAGGGCTTTTGCCCCTCCGTGCCAGCAGCCGTCACCCTGGGGGAGCTTTCCGTGCACGCACACACACACGGGTCTCCTGGCGTGCACTCGTTTCATTTGGAGGGAAGGGTGAAGGTTGGAGGGTGAGGAAGAGGGAGACGAGGGAGGGTATGGAGTACGCAGAGATGAGAACTCCCCCCGCCCCAAACCCTTGCAAACCCCAGCGGGGGGTCAATCTTAAAGGCTGCCCTGTCTCTCCATGGGAGGACGGGGTGGGCTGGGGGGCAGGGAGGCTCAATCTGCGATCCTGCTGGTCAACACAGGGAGCGCCACGTTACCCAGCTATCCATGACAACCAGAGCGAGAGACGGGAGAGGGGAAGTCAGAGCGAGAGCGAGAACATGGAAAAGCTCAGCTGCGGTCAGAGAGCGCTCGGCTGGAGCACCGAGCCAAGAACAAAGCACCCAGTGATTTTCATTTTCCCTCTTTGTCTGCCGAACATTGTCCACAGACATGTCCCTCTTTTCTTCACTGCAAATAAAAGGAGCTGCACAGACACACAAACACACACACATTCACATCATTGCACACACTTGTGTGGCTAATTGAATTATGTCTTTACAGTAAGTCGAATGACTTATTTTCACCGTGCGAGCACAGAAAGAGGCCATGATCCTAAACACAACCTTTTGTTTGTTGGAGGAAGTAGCTCAGCTGAATTTAAACCTGTGATGGAGATCCAACAGCAGACATTTAATTTCATAAAGTCTCCATTGGAAGAAAATGTGCTGCTCGGCCTAAACCGAGGCAGAAGCTGCTGTAAAGACATGAACACAGAGATAAATGTGAAAACATTTTATGGATGAATCTGCTCATGCTTCTCTGTAGACGGAGAACTTCCAAACACGCCTGCACTGAGAGGCACGTTTAACATCACAGAAGGAGGAAATGTTCAAAATGAACTTAGCTGCAGAATCATGATGTCACAGAAAAGGCACATCGAGATGTCTACGAGATTGATTACTTTACTCGTCCAGCTTCAAAAACATCATCACTGTCCTCAGTTGGCTAAAATTTTGGATCAACTCGTCAGAAGAACTGCTGCAAAGTGATGTCGTCACGGTCTTGTTTCCTGCCACCTTGGTGACGTCACGCAACCACCGGCACTGATTAGCCCTCACGCTATTAGCCTCGGTTACTCGGTGCACTCTTCCGCGCTTCGATCCAGCTCCGTCTCCTCCCTCTCCACTCTCAGAGCCCCCGGTGTAGTTGCGCCGCTCGGCCACAGCTGGGCGCTGTTGCCTAACTCTCTCCTCCTCCTCTCTCTCTCCCCGCAGCACAGCCTGCCTCTCTCCTGCCTCTCTGCCTCAGCCAACCCGGGCTGTGCCGAGCTGCTCCCTGCGGGATCAGAGCGCTCCCCCGCCGGGACCCTTCTCTCACATCCCCCTGCTGGGACGCGGCTACATTTCCAGCCAAGCACTGCCTGCCTTGGCTTTATTATGTGTGTCTGCGCCGCAGCCCCGCCAGCAGAGGCAGGCAGAGGAGGAGGAGGGAGACTGGTAGCCAGAGTCAGGACAAAGAAAAAGCAGGGAGACAGAGGCTAGCGAAGGGTTAGACTCATAGAAATACTGGGCTGCTGTTAACACCGCCGTTACTGGGAAATATTAACAGAAAGAAAGCGTGGGTTGTAAAAGCAGCATTCCCCGCGGGGTGGAGATGCAGGGGAAGAGCGCAATGCCCATGCCACCAGACCACCACTGCCTAGTGTAGACTATCAGGACGGAACGAAGGCTGCTCGGTTCCTGGAGGCAAACGCAGCGAAATAGTTTCGATAAAGTCAAACAAAGCCCGTCGAAGACGAAGCGAGCGCTGGGGAAGAAGCCTCGGTTCATTTCCAAAGCAATTTCCCAAACATTCTCACCACCTCCGGGCTCCGCGCGCCCGAAGCTTCCCGCTGTTACTTTTTCTCCCCTCCAAACAGCTCGGGACCTGCTCAGGTGTTTGCCTCGCGCGTGGGCGGCAGCTCGCGCCCTGGTCCGTCAGTGCGCTCGGGCTTCACCGGAGAAGGCGAAGCGAGAAGACGTTTAAAAAGCCGCTGTCGGCGTCGCGGCCACGACGGGAAGTTCTCCCCCCGTTTACGCTACAGGTTGCGCGAGCCCCGGCCACAGCGGAGGAAGAGCAGGCTCTCGCCTCGAAGCCCCCCCCACTCAGTCCCGGCGTGTTTGGACCAAGGGCCGCTTCGCTCTCAGAGACTGAAGCTGCCGCATTGCAACAGGCGGAGGAGCAGCGGCGGAGGACGGACAGCCGGACCGTGTCCGCCCGTAACGGAACACAAACCAACTCAAGAGCGAAGAGCGCAGCCCCGGAGCAGAGATGTCGCGACGCAAACAGGCCAAACCTCGCTCCGTGAAAGGTAAGAAAGTGTTTACGGGTACTTCATGTCCACGGGCGCTGTGGAGGAGAGGAGCCCGTGACCGAGACGCCTTCTGTTGGATCGTTTAGTCCGCGTGTAGTTTCACGGCACAGGCTCGGTTTGGTTTTTAATTGCATGCAGCTGCTGCTACGGCACCGTTAGAGTGAATTTACCGGAACCTTCCCATCAGCTGAATGTGCTCCGACACAGTGTCAGGTCCACGCGATCGCTGTTTCTGACAGTGGGGTGTTGTGATTGGCTTGATTAATAATATGTCATTTAAAAAACCAGCTTGTCCTGAGATGCTGCTTTGTATTAATAAATGTGACTGTTTGACCCAAATCACTTGGCCCCCACTCTGCGTGGGTCACTCGTGTTTATTTTCATTACTATAAAATTGGCTCAAGCTATTTTTTTCTTGCACATTTTCTCTTCAAATGTTTCAAACTCCATAAGAGAGATAAAGTCCACGGTGGTGTGTTTGCGTTTGCACCGTTTCTAAATAATAACAGGTTTTACTGAGATACTGAAAATACTCAGGCACATGTGAAGCTGCAATTCAGGTTTGATTTTCTAAAAGTTTGACAAAGTCTTTATTCTGTAAAATGGATTGAAAGAAAAAAATCTTTCTTCATTTTGCACGAGGAGGCCTCAGTTTCCACATTATCATAAAAATGGTATTCATTGCTGTGCATGGGTGAGTGGGCATCGTGCATGGGGCATGTGGTGTCCTTGGCCTCCGTGTTTCCTTTATGGGACCCAGATGGGCAACGGGATGAGCTGACCATGTGGTCGCCACCCCCTCCCCCATCTCCACCACCATGCAGGCCTTTCCTTTCTGGGACTGTCTAGGAAGCGAGTGGGTTTCTGACAGTGATTCGGCCCGGGCGGTTAGTTTGATGAACAGCATCGACAGATTTCAGCCTCTCCTACAGGTTCCCAGGATGAGCCTGCTTCATCGGAGGCAGCGTGAGATTAATTTGTGGATAGCAGGAGGGCCACACAGGATGTCCTGACAGAACGCGTGCTCGCTCGAGGGTTGTTTCTGATAATGTGGGTGATATGTACAGAGAGGAAAATAAGCCTGCTGTTTGTCAGAACATCCAGGGGAGCGGGGTTTACGTTTGGAAGACGAGGTGATCGTCACTGTCCTCCAGATATCTGCTCTGAAGCCTCGATTTTTAGTTGATGCTTGCGGCCCGTCTCTGTCGCCGTGAGGAATAACTACGCCTATCCAATAAAAATAATTGGATTTTGAATTTTATAAAGGAAGCTTTCCAAACGTGAAGCTGGGTTTGACGTGTGCTCTCTGCTGCAGAAAACACTGCATGTGTGTTTCTGCACCTCTGATTCCCAGCTTGTTCACAGATTGGATGATAACCATTAAAACAGTTTGGAGAGATTATTCTGGTGTTTTCTAATAAATTTCCCGTCACTTGTTGATATTTCTTGTCTTTCTACAGTAAATTGCGCTGCATCAATCACGCTGTGAAACGTGGGTTGAATACGGCTGTAGTGTTGTTGATGCTCGGCACAGTTGGCCAGTCGTTGCATCCATCGTTGCATTGTGTGTGTGTTTGTATGCATCATGCACACGAAGGCTGCGTGTCGCTAAGGCAGCCTGGATAACCAGAGCTTAGCTTTAGTCGGGCAGCCAAGCGAAGCCGAGCAGAGCAAAGCTGCGGCTGACGACCACCACAAAGGTAACACGGCCCTCGTACTGTAGCTCGCATAAGCGCCGTGCGTTTTGCGTACTCAGTCGTCTGTGTGTACATGCACGTTGCTATCTCCCCTCCACACCTTGCCCCACTGACAGCTTGGCACGACTGGGCATTGGGGGAAATGGAGAAAAGAGGAGGCGAAGGGTAAAAGGTAGAGGGAGGAAAGGTGTTCGGGGCCAGTGCAGCGGCACATAGCAGGTGAGCGGGCAAGAGGGAGGGAGCGATGGAGGCCAGGACGAGGTGAGCATCACCGGGGGGATTATCTGTGTTTTCATGTTCTTCTGTCTTTCACCTGCTCACCCAACTCTGACTGCTGGCTCTGACTGGGGTTACTGGCCAGCCAGGCATACCGAAACAGCAACAAGGACGAAACCCACCTCATCCATCTCCTGCCAGCCGCCTGGTGGCTGTGCCGGCCGATGGCTGATAAATCCATCTCTGGTTATCGTTTGTCAGAATTTATCTGAACAGGCAAATCCTGACGTTTACCTATTAACCAATGAGGTTCCTGTGTTTTTTCTGTTGACATTCTGACTGTTTCCTGTCTGCTGACATGTTGTCAACACGTGGTTCAGACTGTTGTAAATATAACCAGGAAATTAATTTTATTATTTTTTATTTGCCATTAAAATAATAAAAAAATAATAAAAAACTTGGATCCGATTGCCATAAATTAGATTTGCTCACAGCTTCGCTTTTCATCGCACTCTGTAATGACAGGACATGTTTGTCACATAATCAAACAGTAATATTGAAGACAACCAGTAAAACCAGTGCTGTGTTCCTCTCTCTGATGTAACAGCCACTGTGCTCGTGCTGGACCAGCGTCGCCTTTAGAGCGATCAGGCCTCGTTAGAAGTGAGGGGACTCGACTAATTGCAGTTTGTTAATTGAACGCGGACTAATGGTGTGACGCCGTGAAGCTCGCGGGGTGAGAAAAGGAGGAAGAAATGAAAGAGAGCAGCTTTGCTCTTATCAAAATATTATTTCAGTGGATTAATCCGTTTTTAATGTGCGTCTTTAGCGAGGCTGCAGAAATCTCCCTCTCTTCTTCTTCTGTCTGCTCCAGCAGCCTCGCTGTCCTATCTCTCTCCTCTTCCTCTCGCTCAGCTCTCAGCCCCTGGAGTCTCTCATGCATTATGTAGTGATGATTATTACTTAATTACACATTAATAAATCCGCTTCATTTGCAGGACATTAAACGGGAGTTGAGCGCATGTGACAGGGAGATGGAGGAGAGCGGGAAGATTGGAAGGGGTGGGGCAGGGGAGAGAAGTGGAGCACTTACTTCTGGTCTGTACAGAGGGTTGTTGCGGTTGGTCGAGCCAAAGCAGCGCTTTGACCGAGAGGGCGAGTGTCGGTGTGCGCCGAGCTAAGCTCTTCTAGGCTAATGACATCTTTTCCGCTCCATCTCCTCCTCCTCGGTTTCGTCTGCCTTTCACCAGTGTGCGTGGAAACTGATCTCCCATCGAATAATTACTGCCTGTGTTCAGCTGACTGACATCGTATTGACGCTGTAGCTGGAAGTTATTGCTGGATCCTCCTCTTCTTTGGGCCGCCCCCTTCAGGGGTCGCCACAGTGGCTCATCTGCCTCCCCAGCAGCTCTGCATGTCCTCCCCTACAGCTCTGCATGTCCTCCGCTGCAGCTCTGCATGTCCCCCACTGCAGCTCTGCATGTCCTCCCCTACAGCTCTGCATGTCCCCCACTGCAGCTCTGCATGTCCTCCGCTGCAGCTCTGCATGTCCTCCCCTACAGCTCTGCATGTCCCCCACTGCAGCTCTGCATGTCCTCCCCTACAGCTCTGCATGTCCCCCACTGCAGCTCTGCATGTCCTCCCCTGCAGCTCTGCATGTCCCCCACTGCAGCTCTGCATGTCCTCCCCTGCAGCTCTGCATGTCCTCCACTGCAGCTCTGCATGTCCTCCCCTGCAGCTCTGCATGTCCTCCCCTACAGCTCTGCATGTCCCCCACTGCAGCTCTGCATGTCCTCCCCTGCAGCTCTGCATGTCCTCCCCTACAGCTCTGCATGTCCCCCACTGCAGCTCTGCATGTCCCCCGCTGCAGCTCTGCATGTCCCCCGCTGCAGCTCTGCATGTCCTCCCCTGCAGCTCTGCATGTCCCCCACTGCAGCTCTGCATGTCCCCCACTGCAGCTCTGCATGTCCTCCGCTGCAGCTCTGCATGTCCCCCGCTGCAGCTCTGCATGTCCCCTGCTGCAGCTCTGCATGTCCCCCACTGCAGCTCCTTTGTCCGGTCCATCCACTGTCCCTCTGCACGTGTCCTCAGCCTCGCCTTCCCAGCATCTTTGAGTCCACCACCTCCAGCTCTCTTCTTGTGAGCGCTGCGTCCTCCCGACCGTATATCACAGCAGGTCTCATTCAATGAAGATAAAATGTTCATCACAGTTTTCCCAGACACTGCAATTACTTTAATGTAACACGAAGAAATGCTGCAAATCCTCCCACCGGAGAGTCTTGGTGCAGGAAACACTCGGCGTTTGTGCTCAGAAACACGACTTAAATAATTCATCATCAGATTGGCTTCACATTATGTTGATTGACTAATCACAGAACGGACTAATGATACGTCTTCTTCAATCACGCTAGTAGGGGATGCATAATAATCCCTGTAAGTACATGGCTTAAGTGTAACACGAAACTCTAGGATGGTAATTATTCATTGCCTGGAGTTAAAGTTATTGTCAATTAACTGCTCAAGACTTGAAATTAGCAGCTGCCAACCCGCCGATTTGTGAGTGGAAATGTCACCGAGTCACGAGGCGGTGAGCTCGTTTTTGATCGTCCTGCTCCCACAATGCAAAACGAAAGCACCAATAAACAGCAGGTCATGTGATCTAACTCCCCGCCGCACCTTTGACCCTCGTTGTGTTTCTCTCAAACCTTTAAAAACATTTCCTCTGATATCAAAATGAACCGTGAATATTTGTCAAGTAGAAATCCCGTTTTTCTGACAGCGCTGTTCACCGACATCACGCACTTTGGTTAAAGCATCGTCTCAATATCTGCGGCTCTGTCAGTATGAAGGATTGTGTGCTGTGTGTTTAATGCAGTGCAGTTATTTTCTCATTTCTCATCCACTCTCACTTTCCCGTCTCTTTCTTTCTCCTCGTCCCATCGGCTTTGACATTACAGCATTTTACTCTTTGGCAAAGCTGCAGACTTTCATGAGGCAACTGGCTCTCGTAAAATCCAGACACCCTGCACATGTGACCTGAAAACAACCGTGTTTTTGAGCTTTGGTATTAGATCTGCTTTGTTTGTTTGTTTGTTAACGCTGTTTCTAACAGTACGAAATAGTCCAATCAGAGCGTACAGCCACACTGAGTTACTCCTGTATGAAAGACCGTCGCGGCTTTGCATTAAGGCTTGCTGAACCATTAAATAGCTTTCAGAAAGCTTTGTTAAAAATTCCATTGACGGCTCGGCGGGGGGTGGATTTGAGTTTTTGGTGGTTGTTTTTTTTTTTTAATGGGACAAAACAAGCTAATGTAATTGGTGATTGGTGGAGCCCAGCAGTAGCACGCATTGAATGTAATGGGCTCATGTTGATTTGCACTCAATTAGAATCAAATTACAACACAATTGAAAGCTCAGGATATAAACAAACAGAATATCCCTTTTTGGTTACGCACAGAACAAAGTGCAGGTTTAAATAATGAAGAGTACTGAGGGCTGGTTCCCTTCAGCTGCTACTCTTACATGTGACTGTAACCTGTAGCGTTACTGTAACTAAACGTGGTTATTTAAACATATAAATGTAGTCTAAGACGCTCGAGCTTGTGTCGACGTCCTACGAGTGAACCTCGATCTGTTTGTGTTGGTCTGGCTTATATCAGTAATTACGGGGACGTCTACAGATGACGTGATCTTCAACGATGGTTTGATGAGGAGCTGAAAGATGTTTCCTTTCCTTTGCTTCCTTGTCTTAAATGGAAACTACATAACAGCTGCTTCAGTGCCAGAATCAGTGCATCCTTACCAGAGATGGGCAGTAACGCGTTACTGTAATCCGATTACTTTTTTTAAGTAACGAGTAAAGTAAGGGATTACTATTGCAAAAACAGTAATTAGATCACCGTTACTTTCCCGTAGGAACGCTGCGTTACTGCGTTACTAAAACCGTGATTTTTTTGCGAGAATGTCTCATGACAGTGACGTAAGCGAGTGCGACGTTCGTGACAACAGCTGTGTGCAGATCAACAATGGATCATATATCAGTGCAGAGAGAGTATGAGCGTGCAGCGTTTAAAGCGTGGAAGTACTGACCTTACTTTGAGTTTGATTCCATAAAAAGTTACAAAAACATTAGTGTCCGTTGTGCGTGGGAAGAAAACTTCTTTTTACAGCGAAAAAAACCCTAAACTTCCGAGCAAGCACCGAGTAGCTACGACGTAATGGGAAACTCACAGAGAAACTCGCGGATTCTTCCACTGACCGCTGCACACCTGCACCAGGGTAACCCTCCGCCTACCCCACTCCTGCTTTACAGGTGAAAATACAGCAACAGGACCGCTAGTCTTTGACTTTATTTATTTTCTGCTGTGTTTTACTTGCATCTATTTGAAAGACTGAGTGTAAACACACAAAATATTTTATTTTATGAGCAGAAAATAGGTTTAAATATTAAACTAATTTCTTCCAGTCAGAGAATGTTGCAGATAATTAAATTTTTGCTTGATGCATAAAGTTAAAAGATTAAAACTAATAAAACAAGTTTTAAAAAGAGACTTTTCCATTTGATTACATTTTGTATGATGATTATGCAGAAAAAGTAGAATTGGGCTGAAAGATCTATCACTTTATCACCTATTCAGGGTGTAAATCGTGTTTTTAAAAAGTAACTAAGTAATTAATTACTTTTGAAAATAAGTAATTAGTAAAGTAATGGGATTACTTTTTGGGGGAAGTAATCAGTAATTAGTTACTGATTACTTTTTTCAAGTAACTTGACCAACACTGATCCTTACACTCTGGATATAATATAACCTGTACAACAGTTTTAAAGTTTGCTCTTTATCTTCATCATGTTGAATATTTTATTATTTTAGCTCCGTGTGTCTGTTTTCACGGTTCACGACACGTCTGTCCTTAAGCTGTTCTAGTGATGAAGGACTTCATAAGTCACAGAGTAGAGGAACCGCTCCTCATCAGGCTGAGCGGGAAATTTGTGTTTTGTTTGAAATAATGAGAGAAGGTCATGTCATCCGGTAGGCTTGGTTAGGTTTTTATTGTGTGTGTGTGTCTAGAAAGGGTGAAGTCCCTCAGCGAGGTGTGTGTATGCCAGCGACAACTCCTTATCAGCGACCAGCCTGGTGTGTGTGTGTGTGAAAGGGGCGTCAGGGCCAGGACTGTGCCATTGTAGCGGCTTAGCTAGCCTCGTTTATCAGCTGCAAACTCACTGGACCTTAACACACACACACCCCTCTGGAGACGCACACGTGCTTGTGTGTGCGTGTCACAGTGTAGAGCTCGGTGCATGCCTGTGCCCTCAGCTTTTAAGAGGAGAAAGATGATGCTGTGTGACTGCGCGCGCACACACACACACACGCACACACACACACACACACAGCTTGCCAAGCCTGTACCCCCCCACCACGAGATGGTCTCAGAGGACTTGGGCCCTTCTAAGTTTCCTACAGTGTGTGTCTGTGTGCATGTGTGTGTTTAAGCTTGTCTTTCAGTCTCTTATAGGCTCGTTCTTTGTTTCTCTGAAGGCTCTGGGTGTTGGACTAGTCTTTGTATTGTAGTTTGTGTTAGTTGGAGCTTATTGGATCCTCAGGTGTTGCAGTAATTCAGCGATCCGTCCGTATGTCCGTTATCTTCTAGGGGTGGGAAAAAATGGATACTGTGTAGCATGGTGATATTTTGTTTGCTAATAATGTATCGATACAGGGACAGCAGAAATCGATACTTTGTTACAAAAAGGTTTTTGTGCTCTGACTTCAGAGCATGTTGATCCTTTTTCTGAGCAAGAATCCTGACATTCCTTCACTGTCCAAATGTGTTTAATAAACATGACAGTTTACTTATTTTAATTTAAGACATGTTTTATTTTAATTAAGTTTAAAACTTTTTATTTAATGTAAAATTCTATTTTGTTTTAATTTACTTTCAAATTCTTCAGTTGCTGAAGGGGCTGCATAGTTTTCATAAACTGCATAGTTCAGAATAGCTATAATTGTACCAGATGGTTGATTCAGTTAAGTTGGACTAGACTGTAATACAAACCGTTCAGTTTGTCAACAATCAAACTGAAATGAGAGAAAGACTGAGTGTGAGACTTTGATATTAGAGAAAATGATGATTGATAAAGTTTACCTTTATGTACAGAATCTGAATATCACAAAATATTTTTAAAAATTGCAATAATATCGTATCGTGGGATGTTTGGTGATTCCCACCTCTAGTATCTTCCATGATGTCTGTGAGGTGCTGCGAGGTCCCGGCGTAAGAACAAGAACGCCAACAAACAGAAACGTGTGTTCGAGCCTCCTCGTCTTCCCTTTAGCCTCCTTCCCTTCTTCGGCTCCTTTGCCTTCTAACAACCTCCCTCCCTCAGTGATCTCACCCTGCTTCATACTTCTGTACATTAAACATTAGTGGTGGGGGCAATTAGCAGCGCCCCTCTGCACACCTGGCTGATGCATAATATATTTATTGGGCAGGCCTCCCCCTTTCTCTATCTGACACACACACACACATGCACACACACATGCACGCACACACACACACATGCACACACACACACATGCACACACACACACACACACACACACACACCTTGTTTAAGCCTCTGAGGTTGAGTTGTTGACAGGTTAAAGGTAAAAGGTCAAATCTTTTTCCTGCTAGTCTGAGATCGCTCCTATTCTTTAACGTGCGTTACTTTAACACATGCACCTTTCTCTCTTGTTTTTGATGATTGATATCTTTAGCCGGCTTGGCGTTTGCCTGCGTGCACACACACACACATGCAGCCTGGACCCAGACTAATGTGCTTTGTCCTCGGAGCACGCAGCCTTCAACAGAACAAGCTGCTTGTGTTGTGTTCCTTTTTTATTAAACACTCTGCCAGGTCTTTGTAGCGCTCGCTGCTATAGGCCTACCAATGGTTCTTTTTAGTGTCGGAGTCTTCAGTTGGTTTTTCCAACTCCTTTCTATTCACCTCCCAGTCAAAAGGCACGGGCGCCCTGCTGGGACTCTCACAATGGAGCGAGGCTGAAGGAGACTCCACACTGACAAATACACTGAACAAACATTTTCAAGGGAAATGGAATTTTTCTTTTTTGCTCCTTCTTTTGCAGTTTAACATTATAATAATAGTTAATTTTCTCATCTGGTTTAAATAAATCAGCACTTTATATAAATACAAGCTTGAATCAGATGGACTGAAAATCTGAATCCAGACTCGGAGCTCAGCTTTGTGCTGCTCGAGCTGCTCGAGCTGCTCTGTGTGAGTCATGAGTGAAGCAGAGAAAGTGATGAAGAGACTGTTGGTGAGAGCAGCTCAACCTGCAGACCTGCTTCCTGCCAAAGACTCAGCTGATAAGAGATCGAAGCCCTCTCCTCCTCTCCTCTCCTCCTCTCCTTTCCTCCTCTCCTTTCCTCTCCTCCTCTCCTTTCCTCCTCTCCTTTCCTCCTCTCCTCTCCTCTCCTCCTCTCCTTTCCTCCTCTCCTCTCCTCTCCTCCTCTCCTTTCCTCCTCTCCTTTCCTCCTCTCCTCTCCTCTTTCCTCTCTCCTCCTCTCCTTTCCTCCTCTCCTTTCCTCCTCTCCTCCTCTCCTCTTTCCTCTCTCCTCCTCTCCTCCTCTCCTTTCCTCTCCTCTCCTCCTCTCTCCTCCCCTCCTCCTCTCATCTCCTCTCCTTTCTTTTCCTTTCCTTTCCTCTCCTCCTTTCCTTTCCTTTCCTTTCCTCTCCTCCTCTCCTCACCTCCTCTCCTGTCCTTTCCCCTCCTCTCCTTTCCTCTCCTCTCCTCTCCTCTCCTCTCCTCTCCTGTCCTCTCCTCTCCTCTCCTCCTCTCCTCCTTTCCTTTCCTTTCCTCTCCTCTCCTGTCCTCTCCTCCTCTCCTCCTTTCCTCTCCTCTCCTTTCCTTTCCTTTCCTTTCCTTTCCTCTCCTCTCCTCTCCTCTCCTCTCCTGTCCTGTCCTCTCCTCTCCTCCTCTCCTCCTTTCCTCTCCTCTCCTGTCCTCTCCTCCTCTCCTCCTTTCCTTTCCTCTCCTCTCCTCTCCTTTCCTTTCCTTTCCTCTCCTCTCCTCTCCTCTCCTCCTTTCCTCTCCTCTCCTCTCCTCTCCTCTCCTCTCCTTTCCTTTCCTTTCCTCTCCTCTCCTCTCCTCCTTTCCTCTCCTCTCCTCTCCTCTCCTCTCCTCTCCTCTCCTTTCCTTTCCTTTCCTCTCCTCTCCTCCTCTCCTCCTTTCCTCTCCTCTCCTCTCCTCTCCTGACAGTGGTCACCATTATACTGTAAAGACCCAGCAGTGTTGTGGAGACTGTCAGCTGATAATCTGTGCTGTCTGACTGTAAAGAAACTTTATACATTTAGCTGGACATCATCTGCATAACAATATGAAACGATGCTATGTTTTCTAATAATAAGAAGATAATAATAATAAGAAGGCAGGTGTAAAGTTCTGGGCCCAGAACAGAAGCCTGTGACTGTGTGAATACGACTCGTTTCCTTTAATATCAGTGGTTTAAAATAATGTGAACAGAGCTTTGGATGGAGCCCTGAGGTCTAACAGTCTGCCCTCAGAGGCCTTCACTGTTTCTGTGCTGTGATACATAAATCCTGACTAAAACTCCTCAAATCGTTCCTCTGGAGAACATAACGTAGCCGTCTGATAACTGTCTGTTCAAGAAATAAGGAAACTGGTCCACAGTTAGCTGAGACAACTGGAGAGTAAAAAAGGCTTTTTAACTAGTGGTTTAATCCCAACTACCTGGAGAGCTCGTGGTGGACATCCTGTTAATATAGATAAATGAGTAGGAGTGGGAGTGGGGTCTAACAGACATGCTGATGATTTAGTTAGTTTGGAAAAGGGAGACGGAGTCTAAATATTAGCCGTGCTGACACAATGATGCTGTTTATAGCGGTTTTCCTCAGGGAGCGGGAAACTTTGGACAAGCTCGTTGTTTTTCCACCACTGGGATTGGAAACTCTCCCCTTTAGCAGGTAGCACTGAAGGTTCAGAGACTTTGGAGGTGAAGCTTTCACTCGCTCCGTCACGTCTGGATCAAGCTTCACAGTAACGGGTAAAATCAGAGGATCTGCAGTTTTCCAGCGTTAGAGTCTTTGTGCAGGTCGTCTGTATTACACGACATAATTTTGGGCTTTTCAGGTGCAACATGTGTGCAGGTTGGGCCTGCAGTAGGCTGACATTCCTCTTACCTTTAAAGATTTGCTCAGGAGTCAGGATTACCGAACATGAACGGAGAGTTCTGCTGCTCCATGATTCAGGATGGACCGTCCCGAGGAACGACAGCTGGGTTATCTGCAAAAACATGAAAACCCCCAAAATCTGAAAAAGGTTCTTTAAAACGAGGTTTGAAAAATGGAAAGTACATGTTGTAGATGCTCGATTACACGTCTGCTCAAACAAACAAGCAGCCGCGCTCGGAGCGCACACGCGCTGCGTCTATATATTTATACGATCCAGAAGGAGCGTGACTAGCGAGTTAATCTGTCCGCCAGCGATGCGGTATGACACAAAGCTGTTTATTTCCCTTCTCCTCTCTCTCTGCAAAGCCTAATCAAGTTTGTATCAAGCTAAATAATGCCTTAGCGTGAAATTGCTGTCTTCAGTCAAAAAGCACTCTCGAGCCTGGAGTACAAGAGAAGGCAATTATGTAGCCTCCACCCTGCAGCCCCGCCCCCTCTGAGTGTTCATGCAGAGTGTGTGTGTGCGTGCACGTGTGTGTGTGCACGTGTGTGAATATGCACCAACTGTACCTCATCATGTCTCTCATCTCCTTCTGGCATCATTCAGGTTTGTTGGTGCTCAGTCTTGTGTCGGTGAACTCTGAACCTTCATATGACGTGTGTGTGTGTGTGTGTGTGTGTGTGTCTGTGAGTGTGTGTGTGTGTGTGTACCAGTCTGTAATGGTGAGTGGAAGCTGCTGGGGAAACTTCTAGTTCAGTTATTCCTGGAGCTTCCCTGGAGTCATGGTCCTCTGGAGAGATGCTCTCCCTCTCCTCCTTCTGTCCTACTCCTCTCGCTTCCTCTCGCTGCCCTCCTTCACCTCTCGTCCTTCCTCGCTGCTGCTTTCTTTCTCACCTCTGTCTCACCTTCTGCTCTTCTTCTCCGCCGCCTTTTTATCCTCCTTCACTTCCTCTTTCTTCCTCTACACGTCTCTCCTGCTATCGATTCGTCTTCCCGCCACACTCTCTCTGACAGACAGAAAAACAAATGTCAGATCAGAGAGGCTCTTTAATCTCAAGCTGTGTTGTTTGGCCCTGAACATCAGCTCTGTACTGTCTGTGTGTGTCTGTGTGTGCGTGTTGCGTAGTGTGTTAATAGGGATCCCTTAAAAACCTTGCTGTACAGATAAGTTTGTGCGAGTCGCAGGACTGAAAGATGAAACCAGAAAGTCTTCTTACAACAGCGTGATTGTTTTCTACAGCAGCGAAGCGTGCGCGCTTATTCAATTCAATTTTATTTATATAGCGCCAAATCACAACAACAGTCGCCTCAAGGCGCTTCATAGATACAGAGAAAAACCCAACAATCATATGACCCCCTATGAGCAGCACTTTGGCGACAGTGGGAAGGAAAAACTCCCTTTTAACAGGAAGAAACCTCCAGCAGAACCAGGCTCAGGGAGGGGCGGAGCCATCTGCTGTGATTGGTTGGGGTGAGAGAAGGAAGACAGGATAAAGACATGCTGTGGAAGAGAGACAGAGATTAATAACAGATATGATTCAATGCAGAGAGGTCTGTTAATACATAGTGAGTGAGAAAGGTGACTGGAAAGGAAAAACTCAATGCATCATGGGAATCCCTGGCAGCCTACATCTATTGCAGCATAACTAAGGGAGGATTCAGGGTCACCTGGTCCAGCCCTAACTATATGCTTTAGCAAAAAGGAAAGTTTGAAGCCTAATCTTGAAAGTAGAGATAGTGTCTGTCTCCTGAATCCAAACTGGAAGCTGGTTCCACAGAAGAGGGGCCTGAAAACTGAAGGCTCTCCCTCCCATTCTACTTTTAAATACTCTAGGAACAACAAGTAGGCCTGCAGAGCGAGAGCGAAGTGCTCTAATAGGGTGATATGGTACTACAAGGTCTGGGATGTGTGACTCGTTCGGGCACCGCTGTTAGAGGGGCGTTTGCACAGGGACTGATTTCCTCTTGCATCGCTGTCTGGCTGATGGCTGGTCGCTCACTGACACGTGTGTGTAAATAACGCTGTAATGCATTTGCTGCCTCGTTACACGTCGCTGTCACTGATGTATCGCTGACCTGCGTCGCTGCAGTCGCTTCAGTTGTTTTCCTCAAAGTTAAAAAAGAAGTTGAACTTGGGATCCACCCGCTCTGCATCGCCCAACATGAAGTCGTTCAGTGTCACCGACCTTTACTGGTCCCCACACGGCTCGGACTCGCCTCTGCCCGGTGGAGCGGGTCCATATTTCCTGTTTACATGAATGCAACCAAACTGGCCAAGATGACAAATGGAAGCCAGAAGGTTTCCAGGATCAGAGAAACTCCTCCCTCCTGCAGATTATACATATTCATATGCAGAATCTGTTGATAGAGATTACAATCACAATGACCTCGTACATGAAAGACAGAACAGAGAGGTTGTTCGTGACGAAACAACGAAGACGAGGACTTCTGTAAGCAGAGAGGGAAGAAGAAACGATCGCTGGAGCGAAGAGAATTTTAAAATCTGTCAAACGGAATCAGAAACGATTCAGATTGGAAGAGAAAAACAGGAGAGGAGGGCGAAGCAGGGAAAGGAGGAAAGAGGAAGATAGAGAGGGCGATGGAGCTTGTCCGCCAGGCTTTGTGTGCTTGTTGTTCTTTCTCGCTGCCATCCATCTAAGCCCTCTGCTAACTCTGTCCCTTTACACACACGCTCACAAACAAAAGCACACGTGCACGCACACACACGCCGTCCCAAGCCTCAGACTAGCCTGGTGATTCTGGCCAATGGCTCAGGATGTGTGTCTGTGTGTGTTTGTGTTTTAAGGCTGTTTTGTTCAGAATGCAGGCAGGCAGAGAGAGCGGTTTTACTGCTGATAAAAGTATTTGGTTAATCAGCTTCTGTCCCTGTCCCCTGTGTGTGTGTGTGTGTGTGTGTGTGTGTGTGTGTGTGTGTGTGCGTGTGTGTGTGTGTGTGTGTGTGTGTGCGTGTGTGACACAGGCCATTGAAGTTGGGGGTCTCCCGAGGGGCATGCTGGGGATGTAGATTGGCATCAGCCCTCGGCCAGTAGCATCACCAAGTTATTCCTGAGGGAACGGGAGGGCAGCCAATGAGAGAGTCCTTCAGTGCTACAGGGAAAATGATGGGTGTGTGGGGAGGAGTGGGGGCAAGGAAGTGAGTTGGAAAGGGGAAGTAAGAGAGGGAGTAGACGGGAAAAACGAGTGTCGAGGATGAGAAGCAGAGACGGACAGATAAAGAGAGAGGGAGCGAGTCAGATGACAATTACCCTCTTGACTCCTGTCCAGCGCTAGTTGTCAATCAGCTCACCCCTGTGGGAAAAGGAGCCGCCTATCATTGGCTACAGTGACCCACATCCCGCCTTTCTGGGCTGTCTGGCCGGTGCGCGATTGGCCAGAGTGACCCGCTCGTCAAAGAGATCTGGGAACGGCAGAGCCTTGGGCTGCTCTGGGAATAAATGGCCCTGATACTGTGCATGTGTTGTTTAGGAGGGGAAAAGACAAAGGATTCGCTTTGTGAGACTGGAACTGCTTTCATGGGACAGACAAGAAGGAGAAACAAAGATAGAAGGGAAGTGAGTTGGTATGTGGTGGGAGAGATAAAGACAGGAAACAGGAAGTATGTTTAAATGGGTGCTGCAGTAAGAGCCAAAGGAAAAGCACAGATCCAAGAATCACTTAAGAAAGGAGCAAATATCAAAGAAAGGTGGAAAATACTGGAGAGGCAAAGGTAGAGCAGACGAGGGAGGGGGAGAGGATGCCAATAATGGAAGAGGGAGGGGAGAGTGTGTGGATAACTGTGCCAGTGACAACAACTGTGTAAATATTTGTTTATGACAACAGGATCATGATGCAGAGGCAGAGCTGCATGTTGCAGCCCTGCTCTGCTGCTTTTCTAAAGTTTGATGTGCAGAAATGAAAAACGGAGGGTTGGACGACTACGTGACAGCACTGCGTCCGTCTGTGAGGTGCTGGGGTGCACGGGGACATATTTGCAGCGTAATATTCCCAAACCCTAACTCACATTCCCAGGCTGCTCCCTGTGTTCGATCATCCCCTCTGCAGCTTTTATCCGTCACATAAACACATTTTTCAGAATATCTAACTTGTTGGGAAGCTGGTGTCAAAGAGGATTAATTCCTGAAGCGTCCAACAGCGGCGACTTGCAGGCGCTCTGAGGTGAACCTGGTAACGGCGAGCTCTGAGCTCCTCAGCTTCCACGACCCGACGGGCTCAGCCTGTGCGCACTAAGCGCACCGTTGATGGTTCGTTGTCTAGTTTCTGCACGTTTTTGACCCGGACGCTGGTGTTGTGAGTCCGTGTGTGTTTTGTCATTGTGGTATAATTGCATGCTTGACTGGCTAATGAACCGTGACGGCCCATTATAATGCAGACAGCAGTGTTGCTGTACCGTCAGTTACTGTGTATGTGTTATGCATGTGTTTACATCTGATTATTTGTCTGCTGTACAGGTGAGTCAGGGGTGCCAAACATAAGGCCCAGTGACCAGAATCAGCCCGGCAAAGACTCCAGTCCGGCCCGCTGGACACTTGCATAGACCTCCCACTCGTGCTACAGTAGAAGATAAACACCTGAATGACAGAAAAGTCCAAGTTTTCCACTGTGGGCTTCTTTATCGTGTCCACAGTGTTTGAATGATTGAATTTTCTGTTTCATAATTACAGGACAGTCTAGGAGCTTTTCTATAAGTTGACAGATTTCTTTTACTACACCAGCGTTTCTCTTCAGCATTTTCACGTAGGAAAATTGAGATGTAGTTTTTTCTTATATCACAATATCACCGTGATTAAATGTGTCATTAACCCTTTAAAGCCAGTCGGAGCGGGCACGCTCTGTTTTGCGTAACTATTTTTAAATCCCGGTAGCTCTGCAACCACGTAAGCTAGCACAATAATTTTTTTTGCATATGAAACCGGAAGAGTTGTACTTACATCTTCTGCCATCAGCTTGTCCTCGGTCACAGTTTCCTTCCACATATAGTTTTGCAAAAACTGCATAAAAAGCACTTGCAGCAACAAAAACATAATATTCCAGAAACACGCTTTGCTGATCCGATCAGCTGTTCATAACACTTCCTCCGTCCATCAGCGCGAACTATCGCATGTCCGCCATGACCTGCCCGAAACCGGAAGTGACGTCATTTTGCGGAAATGTAGTTTTTTACCATCAGGGCCTCATGAGCCTATACTGGTGTTTTTAAAGGTTATGTTTGACTTTATGACTTTCTGTGTTGTTTCTGGGATGCTTAGGACTCATATTGCACTGCTGGAAATAGTTTATTTTGATGCATATGCTGCTTTTTTGCAAATTTGCATTATAATATTTATTTTCGTTTTTCCTGCAGTGTATAAAAATTGGTGTATTTCAAAAATAAAACTATGAAGACACTCAAAATAAATTTCCTGTGGTGGGAAACTATTTTGTGCAACTTTTTTGTATTTACAGTTTTGAGGGATAAGTCTCTTAAATTTCTCTAACTAGAAATATATGTTAAAAAAACAAAAACGATTTTCAATTTTTTGTAGTTTATTGCACTTTTTTGCAATTTATGTAATTACTATGCACTTAATGCAGAGATATTATTAAAATTTAGGCTATAATGGTTGTATTGATGTATAGCAACTTGAAATGCTCACAAAAATGGCTCCACAGCATGTAAACATATAATATAAGCTCTGGCGGACTTGGTTCTATGGTAGGTCTTAAAGGGTTAAGCTTCTTCACGCTGACAGAAAAGAGAGTTTCACTGGTTTTGCCCACAAGATCAAAGCGTGTCGTATGTGTCCCGTGATGGAAACTGAGTTTGACAGCGTGGGCCACATACAGCCTCGACCCCAGGCCCCACACCAAGGTCACCTGCTCAAGCAGGTGAGATATTCTGTATTTACACTAATTAGTGGAAAGTACTCAGGCCACCAAATCACAATCAAATAGTCTGTGTTTATGCTCATGCAGTAAACCAGGTGTTCTTATTTATAGTACTCGATAGGCATCCTTTCTTAAGCACATGTTCTAGGACTCACATGGACTCTAGCGCTGCCACAAACGATTATTTTGATAGTCGACTAGTCACCAATTAATTTTGCGATTAGTCGACTAATCAGATCATCATCCATTGGACGTAAAACGTACAGCTTATTGCACCAGCAGCATCTGCTCTTATATAACTATCATTAGCTTACAGCTTTAAGTGTTTAAGGTCTGTGCTAACTAAAAATAAAGACAAGATGATAGTTTATTAAATTTTAATGAAGTTTGCAGATTGTTTTGGTGAAGTTTAATAAACTCCTTGCTATCTAAAATATAACAGGACACCGGAGTAAATTCTCGAGCATCTCACACTTCTGATAATCAGCTGTCTGCTTGATGTTTATTCAGCTGTGTAAAAACTATAACTTTAATCTCAGCCAAACCGATTTACTCAGGAACAAATAAAATACTGAAAAAGCCAAACAATAACATTTTTAAGTTATCTAAGTGACTTATATATCATGTTTAACCTGAGTAGCGAAAGACGGTGGTGGGTTTGAAAACGGTCTCTAGTTAGCCTAGCCCCCGGCTAGCTAGTGGGTAACAGACGTCTCCGAAAACGTCGGAGCGCTTTTGAAAATATGTGGTGTCTTGATAAACTGAGCAGATATTTGAGGTTTACACAGCTACATTCTCGCCTGAAAATATGTTAAACGTTTATTTTGTGACCCAGAAAGAATAATAAGAGTAATATTAAAACTAACTAGCTGCCGCCATTGTTGGAAACTGAGCTGGGCTGCGCTATGAATTCTGGGACACAGCTTCTTCTTCTTCGGGGTTTAACGGCAGCTGGCATCCTTGTACATGCAGTGCTGCCATCTTCTGTTTCAGTCCGTTATTACACTCTTAAATCCTACTACTTATTCCTGCGTCTTTTGTGATCTTACAAAGCTTCAAACGACGCCAATCGTCGACAACGATTTTGATAGTCGACGTAATCGTGACTAGTCGACTAATCGTGGCAGCCCTATTAGACTCATAGACGAGGTGCCTCAGGGGTTAGTAACAGTGTGTGTGTGTGTGTGTGTGCGTGCAGATGCTCCAAGGATTCCCAGAAGCTTCTTTCTTACACAGTGTCACCCGTGTGTCGTGCTCCAGGGGTTTCATTTGTGTTTTTGTTTCTGCGGCATGTCGTATTGTTTGATCTTTAGCCATCTGCTGTCTCAGTCTTTTTCTGCCTTCTTGCCAGTATCTGTATATTTTGGGCTGTGATCATGTTACTCGGTGATAGCATCTTAAATCAATACAACTATTAACTGGTACAAAATATCACGAATGCTTGCGACTTTCTCCCACTAATGATGTAAGTTCTGTTAAAGGGAAATTCTGCAAATTCATTTGCCAAAAATACACCTGTCTGTTAGCATGTAGCTAACGAGAGATTGTGCCTGTCGGAAGCTGCTGGTGCTAAGCTGTTAAACGACTGTGCGAGTTTGAGCTGGAGTTTGAAGAGGACTGTGATGTGCTGCAGGAAGAGGAGCGATGCATGTGCAAACACATGACTGATTGCTATATTTTTAACCCCACAGGTCACAAAGTGTCTTTCTAAGTGGGTCTTTTTTTGTAATGGGCCCAAGCTACAGGTACACATGCACACGTATGTACTTGTACACACTCAGATACTCCCTCCTCTTGACTGATACAGTATCTGTGAGCTAATCCTTCTCACAGGCACACGTACACCCCCGCCGACCGCCTGGTGTGTACAGGGTTCACAGTAACGGTGTGTTTGTCTCTGAGGGGGACAGAGGGAGGATATGGGAGTCTAAATAAAGCTGCGTGTGCTTGGCTAATGAAACACGCTGTATTCCCCACAGTCTCATCAGGAGAAATGGGCCTTTATCTGAGGCAAAGTTACCACGAGGTCTTTTTATAATCTCAAACTACCACAGGAAGATGGTTTTCATTATGATGTCAGCTTTTAGTGGTTTGAAAAACCCCTAACCCTGACCTTCAGATTGTCACAAGATCTGGGCATGCCCAGTTCAGACAGGCCGAGGTCGCGGCTGGTGACCTCGAAACGAAAACCTTTGATTCAGACGTAAGTCATAAACGTCTCCCTTTAACGAGAATCTTCACTGTAACAGCAGCGTTTTGTCAGGGCGCTGTGACGTGACCCAGACGAGGTGACATGAATCATGGCGTCCACTCAGGGCTCAGCTGGGAGCTAACGTACTGGTCATTGTGACGAAGCGCAGCAGACGGACTTTGTTTTTCTTCTGGTTTTCGTCTCTCGCATGTTTCTCTCTGCTGTCTTTGGCAGACGGATTTGCTGCGCTGGGAGGTTCCTGTGTTCGTCCAGGGATCCATTAGTTTGTTAGCACTCTGTGGTCACATCTGGCTCCAACAGCGATGTTGAAGACTTGATCCAAACTTATGAGTCCTGCAGACGGTTATTACAGGCTGAGTTTATAGACGCAGCAGCTTTCTGACTTCAGCAGCGAGACCAGAGAAAATGATGTGGAGCATGAAAAACATGCAGATTTGAGAGGGTTGCACTGCTCGGTGTGCATCAGCACGTGGACTTTGCAACGCTGCTTGCAGCTAATGGGAGGAGCTAAAGTTGGTGTGGTTATACGGGTGCAGTTGTGACGCAGCTCTGCTGTTTTTTCCTGTTATAAAAACGATTCTTCTTCATTCAGCTACAAAAATCACTTTCATGCAGACTTTTAGTTTCTTTTTTTAAGAGGGACGCTTTGCTGATTTATAGCTTTGTTTGAGCTTATGGCTCAGGTTAGATGTGAGGAGGAGGAGGGTCACAGGAGCTGATGAGGACGTGTTAGAGGTGTAGAGATGTGGAGGGCGGAGGTCAGCGGTGAGAGCAGGATGAGAACAAAACATTTGGAGGGATCAGAGACGGAGGTGAGCGAGGGAGAAGTGAGGCACAGCGTGTTGGGGAGGGGGCAGACGGGAAATCCCATTGTGTGGTGGCTCTAGCCATTTCCTGTTTGTGTGCCAGCTGTACTTCCCTCCTTCCTGTTGTACCCAGGAAGTCGGTATGACAATCCAGCTTTGATCAGCTGTGTGTGCGAGTCTGAGAGATCTCAGGTCATTGTCATGTTTTGTTAATTCTTGGTAGGTTCAAGTTCAAGTGCATTTGCTCCAGAGAATAAACGTGTTTAAAGACAAATGCGACGTCCTGAGGCGCTCCCACGCTCGAGGTGACGAGTCGCCTTCAACTCGACTGTGTCTGTGATGCTTGGACGAAAGCTCGCGGTGAAACCACGAGGCCGCACAGAAAGCATCAACACGGCTTCTTAAACTCATTTTAATCACAAAGGTGTTTTAGTTGTAGCGAGAACCTGACGGTGTGTTAAAAGTGTGATGTGATCATTGAATTGTGGCTCGTTAATTAGCTGCAGGTTGAAACCATTTATTTGATTTTCTGTGTCTGTCTCTTTTCCAGCTGTTGAAGAAGGAGAGTCTTCAGAGTGTGGAGCAACCTGGGACGGATCCACTGTTCAGACCGGTCAGTGTACAGACACACACACCTGTGTCACCCACACACAGATGTGACGTATGTTTGTGTTTGTAGCGTGCACTCGGGGTGACTTTGAGGTGATGAAAATGGAAACGAAGATTTCGTGACAAAGAAGAAAGATGGAGGGGACTGTGAAGGAAAGAGGAGACGGAAAACTGTATCCAGGCAGAGCAGCAGTCAGTCTCAATAATACTCTAATAGAGAGATTTGTGTGCTTTTTCACTGCTCTCTGTGGTTTGCTAATTTCCTAGGAGGAAGACAAAGATGGCAGATTTTTTTCCTTAGTCTCCTCTTGGCTCGTCTTTAAACACTGAGATGGAAATTTAAAGTTGCTCAGACTTCTGCCTCGATAGGAGATGAGCCGCAGAACCAGCTGCTGTTCAAGGTTCACGCATAAAGTTAAAAGATTAAAACTAATAAAACAAGTTTTAAAAAGAGACTTTTCCCTTTGATTACATTTTGTATGATGATGATGCAGAAAAAGTAGAATTGGGCTGAAAGATCTGTCACTTTATCACCTATTCAGGCTGTAAATCGTGTTGTTAAAAAGTAACTAAGTAATTAATTACTTTTGAAAATAAGTAATCAGTAAAGTAACGGGATTACTTTTTTGGGGAAGTAATCAGTAATTAGTAACTGATTGCTTTTTTCAAGTAACTTGACCAACATTGATTGTGTGTATTAAAGATGGCAAATGCTTGAAGTCGTTCAATTCAATTTTATTCATACGGCACCAAATTACAGCAACTGTCGCCTCAAGGTCTTTATACTGTAAGGTCGACCCTGCAGTAATACATACAGAGAAAACCCAACAATCATATGACCCCCTATGAGCAGCACTTTGGCGACAGTGGGAAGGAAAAACTGCCTTTTAACAGGAAGAAACCTCCAGCAGAACCAGGCTCAGGGAGGGGCGAGAGGAGGAGGACAGGATGCTGTGGTTCAGAGGTCTGTTAGCACACAGGTTTAGATGGATGTGTCTTTTATTTATGCTTCAGTCACAAATCCTGGTGCATCTGTGAATGTTGGAGAGACTTTGTGTTATTCAGGCTACGCTGTAAGATTTCAGTGCCAATCACTTTCCCACTGATTCATCTGCAGATATTTGTCCATAAGTTCCAAGAATCTATCGTTTAATTATGGCAAAATTATGATCTTGACTATTTTGGTCAGCTATCATAATATTGAGTATTTAACACGATTGTTTATCATTTATATTTCTCTAAAATAAACTTGAAAAACCCTGAATGTCATGGAAAAAAGAGGCTGAAGGAGACGTCGTCGTCCAGTTGGTGGTTAATCACAGCGGAGGGTGTTTTTAAAAAGCCTGAGTCACGGGGGAGCCGCTGGTCTCCTCCACCACGGGAGCAACCAGAGGCTCGGGCCATGGCGGGCCTGCACCCTGACGGCGCCGCCTCTTTTCTTATGTGCTGCTGTCACCTTGGCACCTCAGTGCAGAGGTCACGTTTGGCCTTCGCCGTGAAGCTGCGTCTGAATGCTCAACAGCACATTTCTCATTGGTTTACAAAGAAGCTGCTTTCTTGTTGTTGTCGGTGATCTTCTCTGCAGAGTTGGTGTAAAGCTGTTTGTTTATTAAAGCTGTAGGTTTGTTAGTAAGATGGACACAGATGAACTGAATCTGCCTGCACTGATGTTGCTTTCATGAGATATTGTGGAGAAACTCCAGCCAGACCGTGGTTCAGGGGGTTGGGAAGCTCAGCTTGTAACCGGAAGGTTGGGGATCGAGCCGGTCGTTGTGTCCTTGGCCAAGACGCTTCACCTCCCGCCTACTGGTGCTGGCCAGAGGGGCCGATGGCGCGATATGGCAGCTTCTGTCAGTCTGTCCCAGGCCAGCTGTGGCTGCACCTGTAGCTGCACCTGTGTGACTGTGTGTGGATGAATAGAGGAATTGTGCAGCACTTTGAGGGTCTCGAAAAGCGCCATATAAATGCCATCCATCATCATTATTATTAAAACTACAGACCAGACTCACAACTGCTGCATGACTCAAAGGTTCACGTGTGCAAACGATGCGGGCCCGTATGCTAAGCTAACGACAACGTCGGCCATGTTTCCCTCTGTGCTGTCATCGGTAAAGATCAAAGTGCACATTCTCCAGAAACAGCTGGACTACTGTAGGTGTTTGTCAGCTGTAGTTAGTTTTGCTGCTCCGGTTTGCAGCCCATCAGAGAACAGTTAAACACTTCCTCTGACGGGATCCCAGCAGGGACGTGAGATACTGCTGAATGTGGGAAACACGCCGTTATCTCTCTCTCTCTGTGCCGCGCTCGCCCCGTCTCTCGTTAAGCTCTGCAGGGATTGGAGGATAGGAAAGTATGACCCTGGGGGTGTCTATGACGTGCCGAACCCTCCCATCCTTGCCCCCCCATTTCAAAACTGTGTTAACTCTCCTCCAGGGGCCACTGTGCAGGTCTACGTGTGAGTGTGTGGCTGTGTGTGCGTGTTAAGGGGGTGCTGACTGAGGTCCTGGGTGGCTCGCTAGAACTGCTGTGTGTGTCAGTTCCTGCAGGAAGCTAGAGTCCCCTGACACACACACACACACACACACACACACACTCACCATACAAACACACTGTCCTATATTCCCTTACTCAGCCACTCTCTCAGGTTGGATGTTGCTGCCAGCGTCTCCACGTCACTGCGTGATCTGCCTGCTCTCTTTCTGTCCCTCTGTCTTTGCTTTTACCTTTTCAGTGCTTATTTGGGGCGACATTAGGAGGAGTTCGTATGTGTGAGAGAGGGGGGGTGAGGACGTCTTACCCCAGCAGATTAGAAAGAAAGACCTTGCTTCTTTTACTCCCTGAGAGATGATGGGGAGAAGGACGGGCTGAGAAAACAGGGAACAGCGAAAAAGAAAGGGAACAAGGAGAAATATACCTTCCTATCCTGCTTCCTAATTCATAAACTTCCAGCCCTCTAGGCTGTTTTTCCATCCCTCTCATTTGGTCTTTCTTTGACTTACTCTGGAAAATGTGTGTTGAGTTTGGAAAGGCCGCTTGAGAGAAGGTGGAGGGAGTGTGAGGGCGACTCGAGTAGCATCGAGCCAACTTATTCTCCCCTTTCCTACATTTCCTCTCCTCCTCCTCCTCCTGGCCTTTCTGCGCCCTGAGGTGCCCTGAAAGCCTCCTTCCCTTCTCCCTTCAGTCCTCACCACACCTCAGCGGGACACCTTCCCCCTGTTTGCTCAGTTGCTGTCTGACTCTGTGTGCTGGAAGAAGGAAAAGAAGAGGAAATGAGACGAAGTTGGAGATAGTATTGAGCAGCCGTGTTTTTTATTTGTTTATAAG
>NC_140445.1:66887224-66929724 GCF_963576455.1 Neolamprologus multifasciatus
TGTGTGCATGCTTGGCCAGCAGAAACACTCTCTGAGCTGCAGAGTCCCACACAGGCCACAGTAGCATCTCCTGGCTGCCAAATCCAGCACTTGAATAACTACCTTACCTTTGCAGTATTGCAGTATGTTTTATTCTCCTTTAACTCCCCCTCCAGCTTTGGCACGCTCTTTCAGTGCACTCCTGTCACCCTGGGGCAGTTCAGGAACATTTCCCAGAGTTCATTAGTTCCCTAGTTTGCTTCCCGAAGGATATATAGAGATGTAGGATGAACGTGCTGACTGTGTGCGTTTGATTTTCGGTGTTCCAGTTTGTGTCTCCACTAGCACATCCTGGCAACTGCTCACAGAGAGCGCCTGTAGGACAGCGCGTCCATACTGAGCGTGCTCAGATCCGTCATTTTGTGTTATATCTGGTTTCTTCGGGGGGAGAGGGAATCAGCTCTGTGTTGTTCTCTCTCCCATCCAGTGTTTACGGCTTATTATCATTTAGCTCACTAATTATTTCAATGAAGTCATTTTGATGTTGTTAATGAGAGAAAACACGCACGCACTCAACAAATACACCAGCGCTACGAAAACACACAACCCTCCACACACACTGCTCTGTGAGCCTAACGAGTGGTGATTAGTGGGTCTCAGCTAGGCGTGGCCGGGCTGTGGAACATCATTCTGCACCGTGGACGCTGCTAATTCACTTCTCTTTATCTAATTACCCAGGGTTCACACGCACACACGCACACAGGCATGCAGCGGCGCATCACGTACACACACCACCTGGATATAGCTTTCCTGCAGATATGCAAAGTGACCTCATTATTCCTGAGCTATTCCTTTATATATTTATATTTGTATGTGTTAATAAACAGTCCTCAGGTTAGTGGCTGCAGCCAGGAATGTTGCTTATTACCTTTCCTCACGAGAGCTCAGCGTAAAACCTCTTTTCTGTGCATCCACACTGATGCTGTGTGCTGTCACACTCTTTCTCTGAGAATAGCTCATAATATTTAATATGAAGCTGGGATGTGCATCGTCTCTGTGGTCGTGTATGTATTTGGAACCAATCACAGTGCTCGTTCTGTGGTGCGTTTTCTGTAATCCAAGGTTTCATTTTGGGTTAATAGCTGTGGATGCAACTTTGCAATAAGAACCAACAAAGTGAAAAATCTGGTTAAGATGTCACGATGACGTTTAAGCACAAAGTCTGCACTGAGGCTCTTTTCCCTGCAGCCACAAAC
The DNA here is from genome assembly GCF_963576455.1 of Neolamprologus multifasciatus. Lineage (NCBI taxonomy): Eukaryota > Metazoa > Chordata > Actinopteri > Cichliformes > Cichlidae > Neolamprologus > Neolamprologus multifasciatus. The sequence continues at coordinate 66,888,460 of NC_140445.1, forward strand.
AAAAATCTTTAGGTGCCCAGAATACAGCTGCTGATCCAACTAACGGGTTAATTTCATGTAAATGCATGTTGTGTGTCCTAGAGGTGGGAATCACCATACATCCCACGATACGATATTATTGCAATTTTTAAAAATATTTTGTGATATTCAGATTCTGTACATAAAGGTAAACTTTATCAATCATCATTTTCTCTAATATCAAAGTCTCACACTCAGTCTTTCTCTCATTTCAGTTTGATTGTTGACAAACTGAACGGTTTGTATTACAGTCTAGTCCAACTTAACTGAATCAACCATCTGGTACAATTATAGCTATTCTGAACTATGCAGTTTATGAAAACTATGCAGCCCCTTCAGCAACTGAAGAATTTGAAAGTCAATTAAAACAAAATATAATTTTACATTAAATAAAAAGTTTTAAACTTAATTAAAATAAAACATGTCTTAAATTAAAATAAGTAAACTGTCATGTTTATTAAACACATTTGGACAGTGAAGGAATGTCAGGATTCAGAAAAAGGATCAACATGCTCTGAAGTCAGAGCACAAAAACCTTTTTGTAACAAAGTATCGATTTCTGCTGTCCCTGTATCCATACATTATTAGCAAACAAAATATCACCATGCTACACAGTATCCATTTTTCCCCCCACCCCTGGTGTATCCCAGGTGTGACGCAGTCCCTCATTATATGAATAAAAATCATCAGAGTTCTGTGAGCGACAGAAAACGACCCACATTAGTCATGCTGTACGTTTGGAACATTTCCTGTAGTTAAACTGCAGACGAGCCTCTGTGGATGACATAAGAATGAACCATGTGTGTGCGTGCATCAGAAAATGTATGTTTGTGTGTGTGTGGTGTGATTTACAAAAAGAGTGTGTAGTTATTCCTGGCGTAGCGACTGTCTGTGACTCAGAGATAATGGTTCTCAGTAGAGTAAGTGTGTTCACATGTGTGCGTTCGTGTGTCTATAAGTGACTACAGCTATGTCACACTGTGTGTGTGTGGAGTGTGTGTGTGTCATAGAGAAAGTGGATGGAAGCAGATGCTATTTGCGAGGGACTGCTGTCATAATATTCAATCAATACACTGCGGACACACACTCACGCACACAGACACACACACACCTCTGTATGTACCCCGAGCACCCGTGGGAGTCGCCTGCTTTCATTAAGTAGGCCCGCTGCTTCTCTGTGCTGTGATTGGGTGGAGCATCTTGGAGAAGGAGGAAGGTGGTGTGAGTGTGTTTGAAGTAACACAGTGCAGTCATTGTGACTGGAAACACTGTTGTACACACTAAAAGATACTTTCTGCTAAATGGGAATAAAATTGAATAGAAAGTGTCATAAATGGCACTTTTAAGCCTCCGTAGCCTCACGAGGAGCCGATAAAACTGCAGTTCTGTGCTTTTATAGATCTCAGGCAGCATAAAAAATAAAGGCCGTGTTTACTTACTGCTTATATAAATTTCTCTTTTTAGTACTGTCATCTCACACACACACACACACACACACACGCACACACACACACACACACACGCACACACACACACACAGCAGGAGGGCTGCTCCAGAGTGGTAACGATCATAACTGAGCTTACAGCGACGCTCTCTTGAAGCCCTCATCAAATCCTCCCCGTCAGAGAAGTCCTAATCACGGGGTGGGTGGGTAGCAGCAGCAGCCTCTCCTGTTGGCCCCTCTCATCCCGTTATCTTCATCACCCATCTCTCTCTTTATCTCACTGCACAGGATTTGGGGGTGAAACACTATTTAAAAAAAAGTACTGAAAGAGGAAATAAGGGAGTGATGAGGAGGGAGGGGTGCAAATCCATCTCTTGTCTCTGTTGCTATGACAGCAGGTTGTGTTGGCATGCAATGGAGTTGGCGCTGCCCTCACCTCTGGCATCAGGAACCCCGGGGACTGTGTGCACATTGTATGTAGCATGTGTGTAGCTGCTTTCTGCACGTGTGCAGTTCAGATGATGTATAAATAAAAAATTAAAATGCTTTTTCTAGCAGCATCGTGTTTCATTCACTGTGTATTTGAAAAGCTGACTGTTAACGCACATATTTAAAGTATGTGTACAGACCGTTTGTGTGCTTCTGGTGTGTAGCATTCATGTGTGTGCGTGTGCACAATGAGGAGCGTGCATGTGCAGTTTGTCAGCCAAGGGGCTGTTTCCTCTCCCTGGCCAGACGGCGCTCTCACCACTGGACAGATGGCCAACACCCTCCCTCACTTCTTCCCTATCCCTTCATCTATTCCTCCTCCTCTCCCTCCATCACTGTCTTCCTCTCCTGCGTCCCCCAAACACCACATCACCTCAGCCTCTCGTTCCCCACCTCCCAGCATCCCCTCATCCCTATTTCCCATCATACCGCTGCCATCATAAATCAGAGTGCTGTGACGGTTTCGTGCCTCCTCACGCTCCCTCACAGGCGTCCTCTAGCACCCAAACTCATGTTAGTTAGACCTGCAATAACATCAGCGAGGGGGCAAACGGCGTGCAACCTGCGCGTACACGCTGATGCTGACCTGGCTACTAAGTTTTAATGGTCAGACTTTCTCTACCCGACTCGCCCTGAAATGAAGAGCCAGAAATAGCAGCACATAACAAAGCGGCGCCGCTCTATCGCGTGTGCACGTTAAATGATGTTTCGAACTCCTCGTGGATAAAACTGACTTGGAGCTTAATCGCTTTGACCTGTAGCTGCTCTCTCTTAAAATAAGTAGTTTTCATTAGTCGTGGAGCTCGTTGGTTTAAAAGGTGAGATTTAACTTTTCCTGCGTTGATGAAGCTTCATGAACTGTGTGATATAATAATTATATGTGCGATTTTTTTGTAGAATACTTTAAACTTTTCAGAATTATCTGAAAAGTTGAAACTCTCGATCTCCGGCTGTGCCCACTGCTTATCCTTCTCTTTGCATCATCATCGTCATATTTGCTGCTGATTGATGGTGTTTTATTAAGACTTTATGTGTCAGCAGGGCTTTTCTCTCCTCTGGTATCATCTCTGAAGCCAAGTGTCTTCAGTGTCGTCCTTTTGGATCCTCAGCGTTTATAATGTGATAATAAGGTGTGAAAATGGAGACACAATGGAGCGCTGAGGATTGGGCCTCCACTGGTCCCCTCTCACACTGCTGTGTGCTACCAGGACACACACACTCACACGCATTACGTCACATGCTAAGTGATAATCTACACGCAGTATAAAGTAATCGGCAGTGCACGGCTGGATGCAATAAATGATACCCAGTAATGACATTAACCACTTCTGTGCTGTTAAGGCTACGCCGTGACACGCTGTGACACGCCGTGACACGCCGTGACACGCTGTGACACGCTGTGAGACACTTGTGGGGACGCAGATCAGGCGTTGTGCAGAAAAGGACCCAAATGCAGACTCTAAAAACCTTTACAGGGGGAACGAAACTAGAAACACAGGATCAGGAGCTGGAAGATGATGCGACAGGAGACGAGCGGAGGCTAAATGACAAGAGGAAGCAAACCTGAAGCACACAGGACAGGACTACCAAAATAAAACAGGAAGTCACTAACACTGAGACACGGACTGAAGATGCTCAGACTGGACGCAGGAAGAGTAACAGACACAGAGCTAAATGGTAAATGGCCTGTATTTATATAGCGCTTTACTCGTCCCTAAGGACCCCAAAGCGCTTTACACGTTCAGTCATTCACACACTGGTGATGGCAGCTACATTGTAGCCACAGCCACCCTGACAGAGGCAAGGCTGCTGGACACTGGCGCCACCGGGCCCTCTGACCACCACCAGTAGGCAACGGGTGAAGTGTCTTGTCCAAGGACACAACGACCAAGACTGTCGGAGCCGGGGCTCAAACCAGCAACCTTCCGATTACAAGACGAACTCCCAACTCTTGAGCCACGATCACCCGCTGAGGGAGCGAGAGGCGAGAACCAGAACCAAACTGGTTTGGCTACACGAGGCTCCGTATTAAGTCCTGTCGACGACTCGTGGAGGTGATAATACCGACTCTATCCTTCTAACATAAAAAGCCTTTTTGGAAGTGCTTCCGTATGAATTTGACATCTCAAACTCAACAGAATAACCGAGTGTGACGGCAGGAACAAAAGAAATACAACAACACCAATTAATGATTTAAAAGGAAACATTGAAAAGTTTGGTTCATGAATCGGTGTGAACAAATGTCACTGATGTGCTGCACTCTAAATAAAGCTTACTGTAAATACCTGCAGGTCTGAGTGACACAGCAGCCCAACCTAACATGACGCAGAGTGAAAGTGGGTGACGCAGTGAATATTTGAATGGGATGGCATCATAACGGCACAAAGATGCGACTGACATCGTTCATGGTAACAAAGACAAACTTGTTTTGTGTTTCTCTGCAGACGTAGCTGCATCTGAAAGAGCCGCCGACCCCAAAGAGGGGCCCGGTGCTGAAGACGGAGAACCGGACGAGGACCGCGATGATCACGACGATGACTTGGACGACGAATCCATCTTCACCTGTGACAACTGCCAACAGGACTTTGACTGTCTGGCTGAGCTCACCGAGCACAGAACCAACCACTGCCCAGCTGGTGAGACTGGTAATGTGATGGTGGTTTTTCTGTTTTAACTGGCCAGGCTCCATCACTGTGTGACACTTTATCATAAAACAGTGATATGTCAACGATACGCGTACATGGTGCACGTAATCCTCAGTATCTCGTCAATCAGGACCTAATTAAAGCTCATTTATCGTATCAACATATCTACAGTTAAAAGTGCTGCTTTCAGATTAACATCAAACAGTTGAGCTGTATCATGAAGAATCACTGGACTGCCTCAGTGACACGGTGCTGCTCTGTTCTCTGAATACCTATAGCTATAGGAATCACACCTACCCATAGCATTGTCCCACAGGGATGGACACACACACACACACAAACAAAGGCCGTTATTAGTAACGGTGTAATTAATGGAGGGACTGAAAGGAACACAGCGGGGGCATCTGGTTCCTACAGATTAATCCAAACAGTCCCTTAACAAGCCGACACACAGACGCACACTTACTTCTCGCTACTGCGAGGCAGTCTCCCCTTCGGCGTCTGTGGGTATGTGTGTTTACTTTTGATAGGGGGGATGAAGGAGCAGGGAGGGGGCGGAGGGCTTTGTTTAAACGGGTAAAGATGGTGTTTCTACAGAGTGTGTAATGTAGATGGTGAGAGCCCCGCTTCATCACCCGCTGGTTCGACACGAAGTCCCACCAGAGTTTCATGCAGTGCTTTGTCTCACATGCAGGTTATGAAGTTGTAGTGATACTAAATCAGTGTTTTACATTTGCTTTTGTTGGTGTGGCGTCATAACAAAAATTTAGAAGAACACGAGGCAGACGCACGGCAGAGGTCCCCGCTCCTCCTGCTGCTCTGTGGGGATGAGCTCAATGTGAAGGTTTTACTGTACGGCAGGAGATTCATTCACGCTGGTCACAGCTGACTCTGTGCGGTCTTTAAGTGATGACGTATGAATCCTGCTTCCAGGTCCAAACTGCTCTGCGTTTATTAAGGCTGTTGTGTTTTTAATCTCAGGGTTCATACGCCTTTTTCAGGGTCAAATTCAAGCACTTTTTAAGCACTTTCAAGGTCGCTTTTCAAGCTTTTCCAGCACATGCCCCCCCCCCCTCGCCAAAAAAAAATAGAATGCATGTTTCAATTCGCATCACCTCAGTAAGACCACATGAAAATGAAAACAAATCATCCTAGGTGAGCTTTGTTTCCCTTTTGTTAAGAAATAGAAAAACACACAAAAATACTGCAAAAGGAAACGGTCGCCTTATATTCATCGTGTATAAACTCAAAATGCACATTTCACTTAAAAATGAAGACGTGAAAATGTGAACAAATCCACTTGTTAGATATTCTTCTCCTGTTGAAAACAACAAATGCCCCACTGATTGTGCCCCACAGGCCTCAGTGTGAGCTGGAAGACATTTATACTGTTTAAGTAGTTTGATGTGTCGATGCTGACCAGAAACACAGTTTGAATGAAAGCCAGGGAACTTTGGTAGCACAGAAACAAGTGACCATATGGATCAGTCATATTACCGTTATTTCACCCAAAGGCACCAAGTTAATACTTAAAAAAGCTGCAGTAATACACACAAATATAAACAGTACTTGGTGACAACTTTGCTTTTAGCCTCTAACCCTCTGGGGTCCAGGGTTTAACTGGCCGTTTCTGACTACTTTTGATTTGGCCTCATATTTCCCTTAAAAACTGTTTATCTTACCAATCTGTTATTTTCTCATTTTGACAAACTGTATCAGAATTTATCTAAATTCAGACAAAATGAACAACAAGTTAGCAGGAAGTTAGCTCGCTAGCTTCCATCTAAATACAATATAGTCCTGACTGCGGGGTTTTGGAAACAAATGAAAACGTACAGCTCTGTTATCACTTCCAACATAAATGAAGACAGAAAACTAAACAGCAGTGACGTTTGTAGGGTTACTGAAGTTTGGCTAGCTGGTATATAATGATGTGCTACGTGACCGCTAGCGACACAGCTATGCTAGCATAGTATAAACAAGCTAACTTTTTTTCCACTCGATAAAAGTTAGCGTGAGTGTTCTCGGTGGTCAGGAACAAATGCAATCACATGGCAGGATGCTGTAAAAGGACCAAACTTCAGCCAGGAGAACAACTGAGATAATCCATCCACAATACGAGGTTAGTCATTCATATACTGCTGCATGGGCTGGGCTGTAGTTACATCCTAAGGTTTTAAAAACTGAGCTTAAATAAATGATTAGCGGTAATAAAAGCCGAGGGAGGTCAACAGTGATCACTGACTGTTTTAGGAGCTTTTTGAGATTAAATAGAAGAAAATACAAAACATTAAACATGTTAACAACACAAAAGCATATTAAACACAGACTACTTTATGCCCGGAAGTAGGATTCGTCACGTCAACACTTCCGGATTGCCACTGTTCATTTTAAAGCTCAGTGTTTAAACCCTTACAATGTAACTGTAGCCCAGCCCCTGCAGCAGTATATTAATGACTAACCTCGTATTGTGGATGGATTATCTCAGTTGTTCTCCTGACTGAAGTTTGGTCCGTTTACAGCATCCTGCCATGCGATTACATTTGTCTCTAACCATCAGGAACCTTCACGTTAACTTTTATCGAGTGGAAAAAAGTTAGTGTTCATCCTCCAGCTTCACTGTGTTTATGCTAACATAGCTGTGTAGCTAGCTACCACGTAGCACATCATTATATAGCAGCTAGCCCAACTTCAGTAACCCTACAAACGTCACTGCTGTTTAGTTTTCTGTCTTCATTTATGTTGGAAGTGATAGCAGAGCTGTACGTTTGAATTCTTTCATAAATCTCTGTCAGAACATGCTATATCATGTTTAGCTGGAAGCTAGCGAGCTAACTTCCTGCTAACTTAACTCTGTTAAACTTCATAAATCCTGTTTTGATGGATGCCTGGATGTTAAACTTAATTGTTACACCTGGTAAAGCAGCAACGCTGATCATTTTATTAAGGTGAAATAATTTAGACAGTTTGTAACTCTCAGTGATGCCGCAGTGTTCGTTTGACTTTGGGACCTGAAGCGGAGTTTGGACCCGGAAACGGCTAATGTCAGACTTAAAGCCCAGATTGTTTAGTTACATTAATATTGCACTGACATTCACGTAAAAACTCAAAAGTTGAAGACCCCTTCATTTGCATGTCCATGTCAGTTCACAGACACACAGAGTGCACACTCAGATCATCACAGGGCCAGCAGCTCAGAGCTGCTGTCGGAGCACGGGATGTGGCCTGTGATTTCAGCAGAGGAGTCTGGGGAGGGCTACATGTTGCTGAGTGATAAAGCTGAGGGAGGAAGGGGGGAGGGTGAGAGGTAGCGCAGTTGAAAGAAATGAAATGAAATAATAAAACATGTTTTTCCCCGGAGAAAGAGCGGTTGAGATTGCACAGTAATCCCACGGCTCGGTGGGATGTGTGCAGGATTTGTGCATGTGGGTTACTCCGTGTTGGTGTGTGTCATCGTGTGTAAAGCTGTACATGTTTATTTGTCTTATGTGTGCGTACACGTGAGCATGCAGAGAGTACGTATGAAGTTCGTGGTGGGACCACAGCTCTGTGGTTATTATTGAGGAGAAGGCTAAATGAAGAATAAAGAGTCCTTTTGAATTCTCTGGTGGAGGCCCAGGGGAGTCGAAGCATGGACTCACACACGCACACACATATGAAGCAAAGACTGCTGGGAATAAACAAACGCCACTCTGAATCTGCATGAGTGAGGTAATGTGTTCGTGCATTCTGGAGTTTGATGTAGTTTGATGTTTGTCCCTGAGCAGAAACCAAACGACTCAGATATCGGCCATCTTGGTTGAGGGTGACAGATGGGACCATCTTGCCAGGAGTAGCTAGCTATGATGCTAGCTATGATGCTAGCTCGCTGTTAGCTTGTTAACGCTATGTGACAGACAAAAGAAAAACATCAAAACACAGAAGACTCAATCCAAAATTGGCTTTTCAGTATTAATCTCCCGTTCACCCCAAAATATTGTTGAGAAATGATGGGATACGTGACAACAGCTCCTCATTAACCCTGAACACTCTTGATAGAGGGTTTCATGTCTTGTAGGAATGAAATTTTAGCTTTAGTGGACTTTGTGCTGAAGTTCATAACCAGGAAAAGAAAAACTCAACTCAAATTTAAAGTCCTGCAAATTTCTCAAAGCATTTAAATTCTTGGTAAAAGTCTTATTACTGTATTTCCTCAAATAAAACATTTACAGAATTAAATCAAATCAAATCAAAATGTATTTATAGAGCACATATTAAAACAACAGTGTTGACCATAGTGCTTCACAGTCAGTAAAAGCATGAGACAGTTAAAACAAACAATAAAAGAGGACAACAAACAATAGGTAACAACCAGCCAACTAGACAGAATCAAAAGCCAAAGTAAAAAAATAAGTTTTAAGACGTGATTTAAAAGACTGGATCGACTCGGCAGTACGAATATGAGCAGGGAGGTTATTCCAGAGTCTGGGTGCCACGGTTGCAAAGGCCCGGTCACCTCTCGACTTCATTCGAGTCCTAGGTTGTGCTGGGAGCCTGTGATTGGACGATCTAAGTGCTCTGTTGGGATTGTATGAGTGGAGTAGTTCAGAGAGATAGCTGGGCGCTAAATTATTCAGAATATTAAAAGTGAACAAAAGAATTTTAAAATCTATACGATATTTAACAGGGAGCCAATGTAGTTTGGCTAAAATTGGAGTGATGTGTTCATGGATTCTCGTACCTGTTAAAAGACGCGCAGCTGCATTCTGAACTAACTGAAGCCGGTAAAGAGAAGAGAGTTGGAGGCCCGAGTAGAGGCAGTTACAGTTGTCCAATCTGGATGTAATAAATGCGTGGACAAGCTTTTCAAGGTCCTTTAAAGGAAGGAACGGCTTTGCTTTGGAAATCTGAATTAAATGTTGGGTCTCCCAAAACGAACGGTCACTATAAACATTTAAAGGCCTCTCCTACACGTCATCAAATTTGACTTTTCTACCTCTGGACTCTTTGATGTTTCACAAAAAGTTGTGTTTAAAAACAAAAAAAGGTTTTCTGCTCATTAACATGCAGCAGATTTTTACTCTGAAATGGTAACAGGAAGTGGTGAGTTTGCATAGTAGGGATAACGCATTAGCTTTAGCATGGCACATAACCTGAAATAAGGCCTCCCTCCATTACTCTGTTGTTTTTGTGTGAAGTCCTTTTACCCTGTGCAACAGACGGAAATGAAAACTTAGGCCACTATTTAATGATGTCATCCTCCCACAAATCCAAACTCACTCTGTTCTGTCTCTAAATCTCTGTCACATAAAGGGATGGGGATGTTTAAACTTTCAGATTTTAGTGCCAATTTTAGTTACATTAGTTATATTTTCAGTATCAGTTACTGAGGATTATTTTGTCTACATTTGTGAGTCTCGATTTGCAGCTTGAGAGCAGTGGTTAGCTAGTCCTCCACACACACACACACACACACACACACACACACACACTGGTATCTGTAATGCTAACTATACTTTTGTTGCAAATGGGTCCCAGGTTAGCAGCTAGCTGCTGCTGTAACACTGAATGGGTCCCAGGTGCGAGAGTGAAGCACCAAGTAATTCAGTGCCACTCTAGCAGAAGGCCTATAAAGAGGCGCCATTAATTTGAGTGGAAATTGGACAAACACACACGCGCGCACACAGTGGCACAGATCAATGGCACATAAATGTGTATTCACCCACTCGAACACGCACATACCCACAGACCCCACACATCTGGTCAGTGTAATGCCACATTAATGTGCATGAGCCTGATAGCTCAGCTGGTTGTGTGTGTGTGTTAGAGATTTCGTGCCTCGATTACAATAGTGTTGTTATTCTGTTCCACTGCAGCATTAAGCCTCTGTGACACTCTGCTGTTTGAATTGTGAATAAGACGTGTGTGTGTTTCCAGCGTGCCCTGTAATCAAATGGTTAACGTTAATGCTCAGTTTGTTACATTTGTGCAACATTGTTTTAAGTGCACGGTGCTGCTTTATATTCTCAACTCTTCCACACGCCTCAGTGGCTCTGGCTGAGCTGAGGTGTATGCAGCGTGTGATATTTTTATGTGTGATGTGTGTCTGCTGCTTTTAGTGCATGCGGGTCTATATCCTGTGTGTGTGCAGTACGGCGCGAGAGGGACAGACTGAGAGCGTGAGCCGGGGGAGTGTTGATGGGTCTCCGTAGGAGTCAGAATGTGGAGCAGAGGCTCCCCGAGGAGAAGAGGAGCAGAGAAAAAGCCTCCTACAGATCAAATGGAGAACATTCTCTGGCCTTCCTCTGCCACATGAACACAGACACAAGCAGACACCCACATCCTATTAAGGAAACCCAAAAGCTCGCAGGCCGCAGCATGCCAAGGATCAGTCGGTGTGATGTGTTTAGAGATTCAAATGGCTACGAAGGCCACTGTCTGTTACGATACATGCCTCACACACAGATCTGCACACACACCCACAGTCAACGACGTCCACACTCATGCTAGGTGTGAGTGAGAAGTGCAAGAGGGCGAGAGATTGTTAAAGATGTCAGTAAAAGCACTTGAGGGAGGAAGTGTTGGGAAGGTAGGCACCAAGTCAACGAGGGAGCTGTCAGTCAAGGCGGGGGGGTGGAAACTGCCGTTGTCAGTGACAAATAGCAAGTCATTAACCCAGCGAGTGGCTGGGTGAGACGGTGTGGGTGGAAAATGGTGAATGTGTGCGTCCGTGCAGGAAGAGAGCGGGATACTGCGCATATGCGTTCTGAAGGTATTTGTGAGGTCTGCGGTAATTGAGCGCATGCAGCTGCACTCTCGTCTATTCTTTTTCCTCTCAGCGGGAGAGAGCGCCGATTTCCAGGGAGCCTGTCTAGCTGGGAGGGAGCAGGAGATAAAGAAGGAAATAAGGGAGGAAAGGAAGAGAATTGGGAAGGAGTCGCGGGGGAGCGAATGAAGACAGGTGAAGAGGAGGGTGGAGGCCGAACTTGGTGGAGGGGTAAGAAGAGGAGAGGGGAGCAGGGGGGAGAGCGTGTCTGTTGGCGCGTGGGCCCTTGGGTGGCTGGTTTGCCTCCCGCGGGACGTCTTCCCACAACTAAGCTCTCACCGTCTGTCGCCACCCGCTGTCACAAACGCACACGCAGAGGCGCACCTCGCCGCGTCTGTCGTCGGGATAGCAGCTGAGACCTGCGAGGCCGAGGCTCTTATTAAAACCACAGATCACAGATAGGAGGGGTGTAAGGTAAAATTACAGACCGGCGCTCGCTGGGACGGCACTTCCTGTCCAGTAGCTGCTGTTGGCTGACAAAACAAATAAAAATAGACGTGTTTTCCCCTTTTTCTCGCCTCCTGTCTTTTACTCGTCCCTCGCCCCCCTTTTCTTTCTGCCCCACTGCCCCCTTCTCCCCTCCCTCCTTTCCTTCCCTCTGTGTGTCTGTACCCGGGGGTGGCCCGAAGATTCCTGTGCTAAGCCCTTGGCATACATACAAGTGCACAGCGCACACACAGACACAGCTGGCTGCCGCTCAGGTTTTCCAGGGAGAGAGCAGGAGCCCGGCACCAGAGGAGAGGGGGATGGAGGGGGGAGAGCGGCAGAAGCAGAAAGGGGGGAGGTGTGAGGGGCTGCAACATGCAGAGAGGGAGAGGGAGGGATAGCAGGGAGGGGGTGAGACGGAGAAGGGTTGTTGTGAAGTCATTTTTCATCACAGGGTTCATTTTTCACCGCAGAGTTCTCCCACTCTCCACATCGCTCTATTTCTCTTTATCTGTCCTCTCCTCCCCCCGTTCCCCTCCCTTGATCCCACTTTGTCTCTCTTTATCTTCCCTTTTTCCTCTTTTCCCCTCACCTCTCTCCCTCGCTCTCTCCCTCTTGCCTAAACTCTTCGCGTCCTCTCTCTGCCTCCGTCTCTCTCTCTTTCAGCCTACTTTCTCCTTTATGAAATATGGATGGGAGCAGTTTTGGGCGCGCTGAGAGGTTTGCATTTGGAGGGAGGGAGGGAGGGATGGAACTTGGGAACTGGCAAGGGAAGGAAGGAGGGAGGGATGGAGCTCGTGTCTCAGCAGACATGCCTTGTGCATGCACCTAAACACCTCACTGAGCAATCTGTCAACATGTCAGCAACACATGTTTGGTAAAAAGAGAGAGAGCGCTTGGAAGGAGAGAGGAGAAGAAGAAAAAATCTCTCCCCCTCCGGTGGGAGTAATGGCTCCCACCAGGGCTCTGGAAATGCTTTGAATTCAGCAGATTTCTATTGCGGGGTCCTCCCCCGGGGGCGTCTTTTTACAATGCCTGCATCTCAGAAATTTGAGCCCGAGGACCCCTGGGGGCTTCCTTTCATAATGCCTGAAAATGTAGGGTTATATTGTGTGCTCTTCCCCATGGGGCTTTTATTAATACCTGTATTCACTGCCACTGGAAATTACACAGGCGGCGCTGCAGGGGCCCTCGCTCGCTCCAGGAAGGGAGAAAGACTCTGCGGGGACGTTTTCTCTCTTTTCTTCCCTCGTTTCCCCCCTTTTCCCCCCTCTTCCTCCTCCCCCTCCCTCTCCTCCTACTTTGACTCTCTTCCCTTTTTTCTTACTTAATGCAAGAGTGAAAAAGAAGAATTTGCCAAAGGACACGAGAAAGTGTGTTGTGTGTGTGTTGGCACCAGCTCGCCCCCTTGTATTCAGCCCTACTTTGCTCCGAGGAAAAGAAACACTCGATTAAAAATGTAACTTCCTTCTTCTTCCCCTCTTCTGTCTCTCTCATCTCTCCTCTCTGTCTGTCCTTGTGCGACTGTCTGTAGATCTTGCAGAGAGTAAATATTTGTGTGTGTGTAAAATGGAAATGCTTAAATCCATAGTCCAGCGCGTCTGATTGTGCATGGAGCGCTTCTGTCTCCGAACGTTCATTAGAATTCTTCAGCCAAAGGCTTTGCAGCTTCTCTCCGAGTGTCTCCGTGCGTTTATTGATCAAATATTTACACAGCAACATTATAGAAATATACATTTACATATCTCTGAATAAATAACGTCTGTTGGCTCTCTGCAGTCGAGGCAGTTTAGCTTTCCCCGTGTCTTTTTCATTCCCGAGCGTCTGCTAACCCGGCACTAACCCCTTTAAACAGGAGTGTTGGACTCGTGCTGTCGCACAAAGATGTGCCGCGGAGCGAAGTCGTACGTCAGATGCTCTTAACTCAGAGATGCTGCTGTCCTGAGTGTGACTCAGATCTTTGTTACAAGACAAGAAAGCAAGGCAGTGATTGGCTGTCACTCCCACAGGAAAGGCCCACAGGTAGATGTTATGGTTGGTGTGACTTTTGGAGGTAACTGTTGCAGCAGTGTGTTAGACTGTGTAACTGGAGACAGCAGGCTCAGCTGAAACATTAGCAGCACTACTTGAGCTGGCTTAGGTTGGTGACTAATGACATCTCCACACGCTGCTGTGGAGATGAAACAGGCAGTAAATATATATGAAGCTGCTCCCTCGTTCACACAGCAGGAAACAAACGCATGTTTGATTTGGCAGATCTTCCTGACGTGACCTCTGAGGGATCGGTGAACGTGTAACCCAAAATTAGACAGAACACAAAACAATGCAAAAGTTCTCACCCAGAAATAAAGCTGGTGCTTTATGGAGCTGCTTCCCCTTTGTGATGGCGCTGCTACACAAAACTGCATGAAATCAATGTTTCGTTGGCCAAACTTTGTTTCCTCGTTCTCAGTGTGGAGGTGAGACAAAAACACGAGTGTGTGATTGATTTATTTTCCTCTGGAGCACAGCTGAGGGTTCAGTTGTGTGTTTGTTTGTGTATAATCATGTTTTGGTTGGGAAAGCAGGTACCTGACGTGATCCACGCATGTTTACTGTGTGTCGGTATCTCCGTGTTTCCATGGATGTTAGGATAGAGTTGTCACGGGGCCGTGTGTGTGGGGGGGGATAATGAGGAACAGGCCATTCCACTGGATCCAGGACCCCCCCTCCTGCTGACACCTGAACCTTTTTCCTCGGCTTCTCTCTCTTCCCAAGAGCCCACAGCTCCCGTCACTCTCCCCACCTTTTTCCCTTTATTTGACCACTTTGTCCTGTCTCCTCTCCTCTCTCCTCTCCTCTCTCCTCTCCTCAGTCTTTCTCAGAGCACACAGACCGCAGTGTCTCGCTGCTTTCCTTCCTTCCTCCCTCCCTCCCTCCCTCCCTCCCTCCCTGCCGTCCCTCCCTGCTGAGTTCTCAAACTCTAAACTGACCACATCCCTTCCTTTCACCCTGTCTCCCTTCCCCCCACAAGCCTCCTCCATTCTCTCCCCATCATCTCTGTTCCCCGTGGAGCTGGCCCCAATGCTCTGATCCCTTCCTCCATGCCCCCAACCTCCCCACTGTGCCCTCCCAACACACACACGCACAGACTCACACACATCCACCCTGTGGTGACTGGCCCCACAGCAGCCCCTGCCTCCCTCCCTCTGTTTTTCCACTCTTTCTTTCACTTTTTCCCCACCTCTGTCTCCCACACCCTGTTTGATGCTTTACATTTGTTATGCACTTCACTGAAGCTGTTTTTCTCCACTTGGTACTTTGAAGGCAGGAGTTCACTGCATTGTCCTCATTCGGGTTTCACACCTATGTGCACTTCAGCGCTAATCGAGGCTTTTTAATCTTTCTAAATGAGGCCAGTGTTTTATTGGTGGCTTTACAGATTGTTTAATTTTTGAATGTGCAGCTGAAAAAACCCCCGTGTAACCTTAAACCCCGCCCCCTGTCAGAATGACGTGTTGTTTTTATTGGAAGTGGTTCCAGTTTCCATAAATATACACATATTCCCTTTTTGATTGGACCAGCATCCCGGGGCACCTGTGTGTCGTCCGTACTGACCCCCTAAATTTTCACACATTTGCATGTAAACTGGAACCTGACTGAGACGGCGTCCACACTGAGACGGCGTCCACACTGAGACGGCGTCCACACTGAGACGACGTCCATGTGACCAGAGACGACGTCCCCGCTGAGGCTACGTCCACACTGACACGGCGTCCACACTGAGACGGCGTCCACACTGAGACGACGTCCACGCTGAGACAGCGTCCACACTGAGGCTACGTCCACACTGAGACGGCGTCCACACTGAGGCTACGTCCACGCTGAGACGACGTCCACACTGAGACGACGTCCATGTGACCAGAGACGACGTGCCCGCTGAGGCTACGTCCACACTGAGACGGCGTCCACGCTGAGACGGCGTCCACGCTGAGACGACGTCCACACTGAGGCTACGTCCACACTGAGACGGCGTCCACACTGAGACGGCGTCCACACTGAGACGACGTCCACACTGAGACTACGTCCACGCTAATGCGTTTTCTCTCCGTTTTGGCCTCACGTCCACACTGAGACGGCGTTCACACTGAGACGGCGTCCACGCTGAGACGGCGTTCACACTGAGACGGCGTCCACGCTGAGACGGCGTCCACACTGAGGCTACGTCCACACTGAGACGGCGTCCACACTGAGGCTACGTCCACGCTGAGACGACGTCCACACTGAGACGACGTCCATGTGACCAGAGACGGCGTCCCCGCTGAGGCTACGTCCACACTGAGACGACGTCCATGTGACCAGAGACGACGTCCACACTGAGACGGCGTCCACACTGAGGCTACGTCCACACTGAGACGGCGTCCACACTGAGACGACGTCCACGCTAATGCGTTTTCTCTCCGTTTTGGCCTCACGTCCACACTGAGACGGCGTCCACACTGAGGCTACGTCCACACTGAGACGGCGTCCACACTGAGACGGCGTCCACACTGAGACTGCGTCCACACTGAGACGACGTCCACACTGAGACTGCGTCCACGCTAATGCGTTTTCTCTCCGTTTTGGCCTCACGTCCACACTGAGACGACGTCCACACTGAGACGGCGTCCACGCTAATGCGTTTTCTCTCCGTTTTGGCCTCACGTCCACACTGAGACGACGTCCACACTGAGACGACGTCCACACTGAGACGGCGTCCACGCTAATGCGTTTTCTCTCCGTTTTGGCCTCACGTCCACACTGAGACGACGTCCACACTGAGACGACGTCCACACTGAGACGGCGTCCACGCTAATGCGTTTTCTCTCCGTTTTGGCCTCACGTCCACACTGAGACGACATCCACACCGAGACGGCGTCCACACCGAGACGGCGTCCACACCGAGACGGCGTCCACACTGAGACGACGTCCACGCTGAGACAGCGTCCACACTGAGGCTACGTCCACACTGAGACGGCGTCCACACTGAGGCTACGTCCACGCTGAGACGACGTCCACACTGAGACGACGTCCATGTGACCAGAGACGACGTGCCCGCTGAGGCTACGTCCACACTGAGACGGCGTCCACGCTGAGACAGCGTCCACGCTGAGACGACGTCCACACTGAGACGGCGTCCACACTGAGACGACGTCCACACTGAGACTACGTCCACGCTAATGCGTTTTCTCTCCGTTTTGGCCTCACGTCCACACTGAGACGGCGTTCACACTGAGACGGCGTCCACGCTGAGACGGCGTCCACACTGAGGCTACGTCCACACTGAGACGGCGTCCACACTGAGGCTACGTCCACGCTGAGACGACGTCCACACTGAGACGACGTCCATGTGACCAGAGACGACGTCCCCGCTGAGGCTACGTCCACACTGAGACGACGTCCATGTGACCAGAGACGACGTCCACACTGAGACGGCGTCCACACTGAGGCTACGTCCACACTGAGACGGCGTCCACACTGAGACGACGTCCACGCTAATGTGTTTTCTCTCCGTTTTGGCCTCACGTCCACACTGAGACGGCGTCCACACTGAGACTGCGTCCACACTGAGACGACGTCCACACTGAGACTGCGTCCACGCTAATGCGTTTTCTCTCCGTTTTGGCCTCACGTCCACACTGAGACGACGTCCACACTGAGACGGCGTCCACGCTAATGCGTTTTCTCTCCGTTTTGGCCTCACGTCCACACTGAGACGACGTCCACACTGAGACGACGTCCACACTGAGACGGCGTCCACGCTAATGCGTTTTCTCTCCGTTTTGGCCTCACGTCCACACTGAGACGACGTCCACACTGAGACGACGTCCACACTGAGACAACGTCCACACTGAGACGGCGTCCACGCTAATGCGTTTTCTCTCCGTTTTGGCCTCACGTCCACACTGAGACGACATCCACACCGAGACGGCGTCCACACCGAGACGGCGTCCACACCGAGACGGCGTCCACACCGAGACGGCGTCCACACTGAGACGGCGTTCTCCCCGAAGGGAAACGCTCTCGAAAACGAATACATTTAAAGACGGTGCTTTCGCGTCGCAGTGTGGACAGCGAAAACGAGGCCGCATGTTAGTCATGTGATGCAGTCATGTGCCCAGTTAAACTAAGATGGCAGAGGGCGTTATACAGCAGTTGCTTTGTTTACAGTTTAATATCAGTCCGTCGATGCTCCAGAGAGCTTTTCTTCACATTCTCACTCGCTTTTGCAACTTTGTACTTTTGTGTTACTCGCAGCAACAACTCTCATTGTGAGTCCATTTAACAAACTCGGTGCTTTTCCTCGACATTCTGCCGCCACGTTTCAAAGAGCTGGAAAGTAAATAAGCGGCAGACAGAAATGAGGCAGGTCGAATCTTCTTGCGTTTCACGCATGCGCAGGACTGCAACGTCAGCGTTTCGGCCTTTTCAATGTGGACGCACAACTCTGAAAACAACAGGCTGAATGACAGAAGCAAACAACAACAGTCTGAGTCACATGTGCTTTGTTAAGGACAGGTGTCAGCTGAGGGACAGTGTTGTGATACTTACAGTTAGTGTTGTAACTTACTGTGGCTAATGAGCTGAACAGTGGTTTCCATTAACACCACTCTCTAATACTTTTCTTTAACTGGAGATTCGTAGTGATCGCAGGTTTGCTGTTGAACTTGGGTTATTTGTACCTGTTTGAAAAACACCAAATCTGTGCATCTCTGATTCTTTTTCCAGACGTTTAATAACCTGACCTGGTCCCACGTCACTTCGGTCTCTACCTGCACTTCTCCCTTACCTGGAATACCGACTCTAAGCTTTTAAAGGTTACCCAGCCTGCACTGTGACAGCTTACTCAGTATATTACAAAAATTAATATTTACATTTATCTCTTCTTCTGTTGTTATAATTACTTCAGCCTCGTGTTTCTTACCTTGATCTAACACTATGCAGGAAATCTGAACACGTAGTAAGTTTAACACAAAGGTGCACCCAGGTGTGCAGCCACACACACACGCAGAGCTTCAGTCACAGACAGTGGTGGCAAAGGGCAGTGTACCACAGGGAGAGGGCCCATAATAGTTTTAACCCAGTGCTCAGGTGTGACTCGCCTTTGTCCAGCCAAATGTCAGAGAAAAGCAAAACTCGGGGGAGAGGGCTGGGGCTGTAGGATGGGGGTGCAGCAGAGAAAGCAGCGAGCGTGGACGCGTCTTACATGGAGCTGAAGATGGAGATTTCACTGACAGAGCGTCAGGCTGAGTCTGTTTGTTGTGCCCACCGAGCGAGCTGCTGTTTTCCAGGCTTTCCGTCTGGGCCCCCAGTTATGTGGGGGCTGGGAGCCATGCTCTACTCTCTCCACGCCTCAAGGCCTCCCTGGGGGGGGGGACCAACTCTGCCAACCTCGCTCTCCGTTTCCCCCCCCGACACTGAGCACACAGACGCTGACGTCAGCTGCTCGGGGCCTTCTCCCCTGGGTGCTACCAGAACCCTTTGTTTCCCTCCCTCCTCTCCATCTTTCCTTCCACCCCTCCTCACTCCTCTCCCTGTCCTTTGTCCCTAGAAATAGCTGTCCTGCTTAGTGCCTGATTGGAATTCACTTCACTTTGAGAAGTCACAGGGAGAGCCATTGTCAAGTGTGTGTTTGTGTGTGTGTACTCATGGCGATCATGAGGGCCTGCATATTTCTTGTACATGTGCGGCTTGTGCGGTTAGCGATTTGTTGCTGTGTGTCAGGAAGGAAATGAGCTGCAGTGAAAGGACTGTGTTTGTAAAGGAAAGAGTTTCGTTAATTCTCAGTGAAGTTGCCTCGTTATTGCATTATTATTCGTTATTGCAGGTTCATTCGTGGTTATTTGGCATCTCAAATAAACCAGTTACCAGATGCAGCTGGTTGTTAACCCTTTAAAGCCGGTCAGAGCAGCACGCTCTGTTTTGTGTAACTATTTTTAAATCCCGGTAGCTCTGCAACCACGTGAGCTAGCGCAATAATTTTTTTTGCATATGAAACCGGAGGAGTTGTACTTACATCTTATGCCATCAGCTTGTCCTCGGTCACAGTTTCCTTCCACATATAGCTTTGCAAAAACTGCATAAAAAGCACTTGCAGCAACAAAAACATAATATTCCAGAAACACGCTTTGAGGATCCGATCAGCTGTTCATAACACTTCCTATGTTGGAATAGACGTCAGCGTGAACTTTTGCATGTCCGCCATGACCTGCCTGAAACCGGAAGTGACGTCATTTTCACAGAAAATGTAGTTTTTTACCATCAGGGCCTCATGAGCCTATACTGGTGTTTTTAAAAGTTATGTTTGACTTTATGACTTTCTGTGTGGTTTCTGGGATGCTTAGGACTCATATTGCACTGCTGGAAATAGTTTATTTTGATGCATATGCTGCTTTTTTGCAAATTTGCATTATAATATTTATTTTCATTTTTCCTGCAGTGTATAAAAATTGGTGTATTTCAAAAATAAAACCATGAAGACACTCAAAATAAATTTCCTGTGGTGGGAAACTATTTTGTGCAACTTTTTTGTATTTACAGTTTTGAGGGATAAGCCTCTTAAATTTCTCTAACTAGAAATATATGTTAAAAAAACAAAAACAATTTTACATTTTTTTGTAGTTTATTGCACTTTTTTGCAATTTATGTAACTACTATGCACTTAATGCAGACATATTATTAAAATCTGGGCTATAATGGTTGTATTGATGCATATCAACTTGAAATGCTCCCAAAAATGGCTCCACAGCATGTAAACATATAATATAAGCTCTGGCGGACTTGGTTCTATGGTAGGTCTTAAAGGGTTAAATGTCTAATTGTTTAACCCTTTTACTGCTTTAATGAACTCAGTGATGGTTCGATGCGACACACGTTTGATTCCTCTAATACTTTCTCCACAGTGATGTGCTTTAACAGTTGTAAGGCAGCGTGTTGTGCGCAGGCTTTCCTTGCGTGTGTGTTTGTGTGTTCATGCGTGCTTCTGCTCCCAGCATGGATTCTAGAATTGGGGTTAAGGAACAAGAGAATTCCTCCTTCGTATTCCCTCTTTCCTCTCCCCTCGTCTCCAGCTCTGCTTCCATCTTTGTCTCTACCTCAACCCTGCAAGTGGGATGTCTTAAAATATTAACCAATCTGCTCTTCATTTCTCAAATATGGTAGAAAACACACTGCTAAATAAGTCAGGAGACAGGCCTGTCGGGAAGAAGAAGGGGGCACTCGACTAAACAACAAAACAACACAAACAACAACAAGGAAAGATGGAGGCAGAAAGAGGGGGAAGGAGAGAGGAAACTCTTATGCTGGATTAGCCAGTTGCCGTGGTTATTGCCTCTGTCGATCTTTCTTTTTCTCGGGCGGGCGCTCGCCTTTTTTCGACTCTAATGAGAGCAGCTCGATTGGAGCATTGCTCTGCACTCCAGCGGCTCAGCGGCTGACCGAGGCCTTCCTGTGCTGCTGGCCGGAGGGAGCGCCCGGCGTGAGTAAGATGCACCGTTACGTGGGCCCGCTTCCATCCTGTGTTCCCCGCTCCCGTTTCCTGGGATTGTGTTGAGGCGAGGGCTGATTTTGAAGGGGGATACGGGGGAACGGGTGGTGGATATTTCTCCCCCTTGTAGGCTGCCAAGCCGTGCGGCCTGCGAACGAGCAGATAAAATTGTGTGTGTGTGCGAGTGTGAGTCAAAAACTGCTAAGGCTTGTGTACAGAGATTTGTATGCGCCCGTGTTTTGAGTGTATGTGGGTATTTGGTGTGCGTATTGGGGAGTTTGTCCTCGGAGAATAGTGTGTGCGGTGGTGGTGGTGGGGTGTAGTGACAGCTGCAGAGGGGGGCCCGGGGGGGCTTACTGCTTGCTGGCTGATAAGGGGGGCTTCACATCAGAGACATGACGAGAAGACTAATAATTCTGCAGCACAACACGCACAGACACACACAGCAACACACCCAGGCTCATAGAAGAGAAGCAGAGTGAGGGAAAAGTTAAGGAAAGCTAGATAGTGCTGTGGGAGTGTGTGTGTGTGTGTGTGTGTGTGTGTGTGTGTGTCTGTGTGTGTGTGTGTGGATTTACACTGCTGCCTGACAGAATAGGAATCAGAAAGATTTGGATGTTTAAAGGTGCTTTTAAGCGTCACATTGACTCGTAGGTGTGGGACACGATGCAGGAGTGTACTGCAGTAACACCGTCACTTATTCCAACATCTGCAGGTGGGACTTATTTAAAAGAGAGAGAGAGGAAATTAATCCAATTAACTGACGGTTTGACCTGTTTTTGGGGTGTTTTTGTTACACTGATATAAACATAGAGATAATCCTTGTTGTGCATTTTAAGATAAGATAAAACTTTATTAATCCCTCGGGTGGGTTCCTCTGGGAAATTTGGTTTCCAAAAAAGCACCGACAGAAGTTACAGAGTTACAGAATATTTTATATATATATATATACACATATATAAATACAAAGACATATATAGATAAAATATACAAAGGGGATAAATAGGAATAAAAATAAAAATACAAGTGAATTGCACATTTTAAGTATGGAGTCTATTGCACCGTTGACTATTAACAAAAAGTATTGCACGAACAGATCATCCAACCGCACCTCCTGATTTTTGGGAAAAGGTTGGTGTAGAGTGCCTTTGCTTTATACAACACGTCTCATTCACGCTTCATCAGAGGGCAGCTGGTCTGCAGACTGGCATCGAACCACAAACCTCCAGTTAGCAGGATTACAAACAGGCATGTCCCGGTTTTGTTCACTTTAAATGACACTAGTGGTTCTGTGTGGTGATGCTATGTAAGCTTTGTATACAACACTTCACATGTAATACAGGTTTTTATGCTGAATTCCAGTCTCTAGTTGTCAAGTCAACTGAGATATTATGACATGAATATGTGGAGATTTAGCTGCGTATAATCATCAGATGCCACAATTTAGTGTCAGGTTTTATAAAAGTACCTAGCAGGAAATGCACAGGTGTGATACTGTACAACATCAGAGCCACGCCGTGCAGCACAAGCTGCAATAAGAAGCGATGCTAAATATATTCACAACAGCTGTCTGGCCTTTTGAAAGAGTGTACAGTTCTCAGCAGGTTCAGAATCCAGCCTGTTGGTGCTGGGCGACGTCACGATAAATATCGTGTGAACGATAGAAAAGTGTCTATTGTGCCATTTGTCTTC
Source organism: Neolamprologus multifasciatus (assembly GCF_963576455.1). Classification (NCBI taxonomy): domain Eukaryota; kingdom Metazoa; phylum Chordata; class Actinopteri; order Cichliformes; family Cichlidae; genus Neolamprologus; species Neolamprologus multifasciatus. The sequence continues at coordinate 66,911,485 of NC_140445.1, forward strand.
TATTGTTTCTAACCGAATTTTATAAATTGTTACATAAAATATATCATTAACCCTTTAAAGCCGGTCGGAGCAGCACGCTCCGTTTTGTGTAACTATTTTTAAATCCCGGTAGCTCTGCAACCACGTGAGCTAGCACAATAATTTTTTTTGCATATGAAACCGGAGGAGTTGTACTTACATCTTATGCCATCAGCTTGTCCTCGGTCACAGTTTCCTTCCACATATAACTTTGCAAAAACTGCATAAAAAGCACTTGCAGCAACAAAAACATAATATTCCAGAAACACGCTTTGCTGATCCGATCAGCTGTTTGTAACACTTCCTACGTTGGAATAGACGTCAGCGCGAACTATCGCATGTCCGCCATGACCTGCCGGAAACAGGAAGTGACGTCATTTTTGCGGAAAATGTAGTTTTTTTTACCATCAGGGCCTCATGAGCCTATACTGGTGTTTTTAAAAGTTATGTTTGACTTTATGACTTTCTGTGTGGTTTCTGGGATGCTTAGGACTCATATTGCACTGCTGGAAATAGTTTATTTTGATGCATATGCTGGGTTGTTTTTTTTTTTTTGCAAATTTGCATTATAATATTTATTTTCGTTTTTCCTGCAGTGTATAAAAATTGGTGTATTTCAAAAATAAAACTATGAAGACACTCAAAATAAATTTCCTGTGGTGGGAAACTATTTTGTGCAACTTTTTTGTATTTACAGTTTTGAGGGATAAGCCTCTTAAATTTCTCTAACTAGAAATATATGTTAAAAAAACAAAAACGATTTTCAATTTTTTGTAGTTTATTGCACTTTTTTGCAATTTATGTAATTACTATGCACTTAATGCAGACATATTATTAAAATCTAGGCTGTAACGGTTGCATTGATATATAGCAACTTGAAATGCTCACACAAATGGCTCTACAGCATGTAAAAATATAATCTGGCGGACTTGGTTCTATGGTAGGTCTTAAAGGGTTAAATAGCCTGTGGCAAATGTATTAGTGTTGTCTTCTCACTATACATACTCTTAACTTTATGCAAGAGAAAATAAAGTATAAAAAAAAGATATTTTTGGCAAAGAAACTCCGTCTTGTGGTTTTGCGACATGCTGCTGCTTTACATGCACCCGGATTTGCGACATGCTTTACTGTAACTGAAAACGATGGACGTGCGACAGGCAGAGACAGGCAGCCCAAGAAGAAGCACTTTTACCAAAAGAGGGGGTATGTCTGCGGTTTGGTTACATTTTAGGTTCAACAACACCAACACGGAGCAGAAGACGCCCATTTGCAAGCTATGCTATAAAACTATTCCAGCACCCAATGGCAACACAACAAATCTCTTCTATCACCTACAGAAGGTAGAAAAAGAAAACTCAAGAATGCTAAATTTGAGCTAAACCAAGTTAACGACGGGAGCAAGTTGGGAAAGAAAAACTATACCAGCTGAAGATACAGCAGCCTTTCACACGAGGCCCGTATGAGGAAACGTCCCAGCGCCATAAACAAATCACAGGAGTTACATTTGTAAAGGCGTGGCCCTGTTTATGTAGTTGAGAAGCTTTCGTGACCTCGTCAAAGTCCTCGATCCGAGGTACGTTATGCCCGGTCGTAAGCACGTCAGTAAAGTCGAGTTGCCTCGCTTATATGACGCATGCCAAAGCAGAGAGGATGTTTGCAGTGTCGTGCATTAAGCTGCTGACCTGTGGACGAGCAGAGATACGCAGCCCTGCATGAGCGTAACCAAAGACGCTGCGCTCGCTGTTTACAGATGGCCGCAGGTCAGGTGGTATATCGTGATATATATCGTTATCGTGATATAAAATTCATATCGTGATAAATATTTTCCCATATCGCCCAGCACTACACCCTTCTTTTGTTTCCAGTAACTGTAATCATGTGACTGATTATATATATTATAATCACACGTCCTTTCTTTGATTTTCCTATGTGCTAAATCCTGCTGAAAACAGCTGATCAGAGCTGATTTACACACTGCGGTTTTAACTGTGTGCCACGTGTACCAGTACTGCTCCGAGTACTGCTCCGAGTACTGCTCTGTTACTCACCTTTGCTTCTCACATTCTCAGTTTTTCCCATTAAATCTGTTCCATTAGTGAAATGTGTTTTTTCTCTCTTCTTCTTTGACGTAATAAAAGCCCCACCAGCCCTTAATTATGCATATTTTAGTAATACAATCCAAGTTAACGGTTCAAACATTAGTACATAATAAAACTCCCGAGGCTTTGCTTTTAATTTAATTCGTTCGTTTAAATTAATTTTTGGGGCATGCTTGTGCTTTTAGCTTGCTGCTCTGCAGAGGGAGGGGGTGCAAACGAGAGAGAGAAAGGAGTGAGGGGGGGCGAGCACGTCGATATCAGGGTTTGCTCAGGGAGATCAATCTGTTACAGGACGAAGCTTACAGCAGCAGTACAGGTGTTTCAGGCGCTGGCTGATGCATGATGGGAAAGTTTACTAACCAACTGAAAGCAGGTGAAATTTATCAGCTGTGTTTAAATGTTTGCATCGAACAAAACGTGACAGAAATGAAGGAATGCAGAGTGACGGCGAGGAAAAGGACGGGCTGGTTGTGAGGAGCTGGACCAATCACGGAGCAGCGGGAGGAATACAGGGGCTGGGATAGAGGTGGGCAGACAAGGGGCCCCCTCGAAAGGCATGAGAGCACAATGAAGTCAGTCAGTCAAAGGGCCAGTTTCTCTGCTCTCACCACTCTATTAGTGTGTGTGTGTGTGTGTGTGTGTGTGTGTGTGTGTGTGTGTGTGTGTGTGTGTGTGTGAGAGAGAGAAAAAGAGTGTGTGCTCATGTTTGACTTTGTTGTGCCTGCGTGTCCATGTGCAACTGTTCAGCTGCATGTCTATAGCTGTGCGTGTGTGTGTGCGCACATGTGTGTGTGTGTGTGCACATGTGTGTGTGTGTGTGCACATGTGTGTGTGTGTGTGTGTTTGAAGCCAGTGTGGTGCTGTACAATAGTTTGGGTCCCAGAGCGATCTGCTTTTCTGCTGCAGAGACCAACCAGTCAGTGGTCTCCATTGATCTGCACCCCTTCACCACAGACACTCCCACCCACTGTGTGTGTGTGTGTGTGTGTGTGTGTGTGCACATTTTCTCCTATCAGCAGCCACGTGCACGTGCACTTATGTTTTCTACCACGACTCCTCCTCTCACGACCTTCACCTTTGTGATAGTTTAGTTGTGACCTGAAGCTTTTTGTGAAGCAATGTTTGTATCTGTTCTTCAAAGTGTTTGCATATCTCAGGGTTTGTGCAGCTTTGTGTGTCTGTGTGTGCGCCTTTCCTTTTCCTGTTGGGCGGACACAGCAGAAAGTAGAGAGGTGTGTGGAGGAGAGCAATTTACCCTCGAAACCCTCCTTCATTCCACAGCCACACACACACACACACACACACACACACACACACACACACACACACACACACACACACACACACACGGCTCAGCTTGGCGGATGTAGGTTGTAATTACGGGACCCCCCGGCCTCCGTCTTTCTGTCTTTGCCCGACTTTGCCCTGCCGACCTCTCCCCCCCTTTGATCTGTTTCATGTCACCAATTCACACACACACTTACACACCTCACTCTCACACACACACACACTCACACACACACATTTACACACCTCACTCTCTCACACACACACACTTTTTCCTCCCAACACTACCTTTGTTTCTGTGTGTGCGTCCGTGTGTGTCTGAGCGCTGCTTTTTGTTGCAGCCAGCGTGAGGTCGTTAATTCACACAGGAGCCTCTTTTCTGGACGGTTTGTTCTGAGAGCTTCTTCAGCACCGCTCTGACCTGCTGCTCTATCCTGGTTTCATCCTTTCTGACTAACCTCTGTGAAACCACGTCTGCACGTCCAATATAAACACTGTTGTTTGTGTTTGTAGTCAGAGAAAAGTGAACTAGTTTAAATATCACATGAATCAATGACTTTTGAGTATTTTAAGGATCAGTCTTTCTGTTGTGTGTCTGCCTCCTGCTGCCCCCCCCACCCCCCCGTGTCACCTTTTTCCTCCCTTCTGCTCGTCCTCGACCCTCAGCTTGTCGTCTTGTCTTTCTCGAGGGACATAGAGGTTTAATAGACGAGTAATTATTCTCCAGCACTGTTCAGGTGAAACCACAGAGATGAGGCGACCAGCTGTGTGTGCACCCACATACTCTACATATATCAGAGAGGTGGGTCATGTTAGCGACGGCTGTCAGGCCTCACATCTACACCAACTCTGAATTAGATTAACCCTTTAAAGCTGGTCAGAGCAGCACGCTCTGTTTTGCGTAACTATTTTTAAATCCCTGTAGCTCTGCAACCACGTGAGCTAGCACAATAATTTTTTTTGCATATGAAACCGGAGGAGTTGTACTTCCATCTTATGCCATCAGCTTGTCCTCGGTCACAGTTTCCTTCCACATATAACTTTGCAAAAACTGCATAAAAAGCACTTGCAGCAACAAAAACATAATATTCCAGAAACACGCTTTGCTGATCCGATCAGCTGTTTGTAACACTTCCTACGTCTATCAGCACGAACTATGGCATGTCCGCCATGACCTGCCCGAAACCGGCAGTGACGTCATTTTCGTGGAAATGTAGGTTTTTTTTTTTACCATCAGGGCCTCATGAGCCTATACTGGTGTTTTTAAAAGTTATGTTTGACTTATGACTTTCTGTGTGGTTTCTGGGATGCTTAGGACTCATATTGCACTGCTGGAAATAGTTTATTTTGATGCATATGCTGCTTTTTTGCAAATTTGCATTATAATATTTATTTTCGTTTTTCCTGCAGTGTATAAAAATTGGTGTATTTCAAAAATAAAACTATGAAGACACTCAAAATAAATTTCCTGTGGTGGGAAACTATTTTGTGCAACTTTTTTGTATTTACAGTTTTGAGGGATAAGCCTCTTAAATTTCTCCAACTAGAAATATATGTTAAAAAAACAAAAACGATTTTAATTTTTTTTGTAGTTTATTGCACTTTTTTGCAATTTATGTAATTACTATGCACTTAATGCAGACATATTATTAAAATCTGGGCTATAATGGTTGTATTGATGTATATCAACTTGAAATGCTCCCAAAAATGTCTCCACAGCATGTAAACATATAATATAAGCTCTGGCGGACTTGGTTCTATGGTAGGTCTTAAAGGGTTAAATGTCTTCGGGTGAGAAGCTTCTCGGTGCCTTTTTATCTCCCTGTGTGAAGCAGAGATGCTGTAATCATTTGGTCACAAACCCTCTGAATCAGGACGTCCGGGTGGGCGGAGTCACATAAAACACGTTGCAGTTACGTCTGCTCCGTTGTCTTTGTTGTTTTGCTCGTCTTTAGTCATGGCTGCATGTGTTTGTGCATATTTATGCACATCACTCGGTCGTGTCCCAGTGTGTGTTCTCTGTTTCCATCTCTGCTGCCGTCTGTGCCACTAATCCCCGAGTGTGTCAGTAATGGCAGGTCCAGGTGTTCTGCTCTGCTCGGCTCCTCCCTCGGGGACTCCTCTTCAGTGTGTGTGTGCGCGTCTCTCATGGGGGGGTTTAAGAGTTGCGAGTAGGGGGCTGTCCAGGATCCCGTTTTCCAGAAGGGGAGCGCTGGGCTGGCAGTACCCGCCTCTCACAGCTTGCTCTCAGGTTTCCCCTGGGCACAAGACCACCCCCCGTCTACTGTTGCCCCCCCGGGACGTCAGGAGCCTCCCTGTCTCTTTATCCCTCGTTTTTCCTGCTCCGATCCCTCACGTGGAAGCCTCGGTTACGGTGCTAGCTTGGCTGAAAACACTGTGTGCATGTATATTTGTGTTACATATAGAGATGAGTGTGTTTGTTTACCTGAGTCTGTGTGTAACTGTGTTTGAGTTTGCAACGGCAAGCTCCAGCTGCCTGCATCTCTTATTTATAGGTCCCACGTACGCGTAGGCGAATGTGGGAGGACCTCTGTGTGTGTGTGTGTGTGTGTGTGTGTGTGTTGATACATCAATCACACCCATTTATAGCAGATGCAGTTTGTTTAAAATGATGAACGCACAATGATCCTGTGTGTGGTTCTCACTAAACACTAATTATCCGTTATTGTTCACAAGGCAACACTAACAATGCTCTGAAACATAACTCGGCTCCTCTTATTCATAACTGTGTGTGTGTGTGTGTCTGTGTGTGTCTGTGTGTGTGTGTGTGTGTGTGTGTGACTCAGGTGAATGTGTTTCTAGGTTAGTGAGCGGTCTGCCAGTCCACCAAACCTCATTCTTATAAATAGATGATATGGCCGCCGGCGTGCACACAATGGGATCACACCACTCTGTGTGTGTGTCTTCATGAAAACACGTGCATGTGTTGTGTGTGTGTGCGTTGGCACGGTGTTGTTGTTTATCTAACACTCTGCCTGACAGCTGGTTCTCGTTTCTGAGTGAACAAACAGCAGACGAGATGGACGGAGGGACGAGGAGCTGGCCGCACGGGGAGCGCTCGCCTGGTTTAGGTGCCTCGCTCGGCGTTTCCGACTGAGTCGATGAAGTAAATATGCAAAGGGAAACGGGGCACGGTGAGATTAAAGGAGTCTGAAGATGGAGAGGATAGAAAAAGAGGGAAGTGTGGTTAAGAGGAAGCAGATGTGAGACCTCCTCTACCACATGCTGTGTGGGACGGACCAGACGTTGCGTGTTCCTCTTTATGTGCGCTGCTTTTTCCATCACTTTATTGGCTTCTTGATTGCATCAAAGACTGAAGATGTTTCCAAGCGCGCTGTATTTGTGGCGCTGCTGAGCGTGGCGTGGAATCACAGAGGTGTGCAGTGATGTCACAGGTTGTTACTCTGAACCCCTAAAATGTGCTCGCATACGTTTGAAAGCTCATTCAGCAGCTTCACAGCTGAACAGAGCTGTTAATCCTCCGATTCTTCTTCATGTGCATCTCAGTATTTGTTTGTATGACCTGCGCTGACCTCAGATTGTTGAGCTGCTCTGTGTGTGTGTAATGCACTACTTGATATTTGTGTAGCGTTTTTTATCCTGTATACTCGGGGCGAACTTGTCATCTGCCAGCCCGCTGTCCACCCACCCCCATCCGTAGCCCCCTGCCCCTAACCTTCTGCCCTCAAACACACTTGCACACACACACAAACACACACTGCCCATATGGAGCAGTTGGCGCCCAAAAGCGTCCAAAGCAGCCGGACCCATTCCCAGGGCAGGAGGTGAGGGTCCCCGCCGCCTGCTTAGAGCGTGTGAATGCATGTGTTTCTGTGCGTGTCCGTCCATCGTGTTCTCGCGGGCTCGAGCTCCGGACAGACTGCCGCATCGTCCTCGCCGTAGCTGTTTGTGTGCGTTTCTCCCGACAGACTGCGTCCCGTGTGAGCTGCGAGGACGGCAGCAGAGGACTGTGGGTCCTCGGAGCGTAGGCCAGGGATGCAGCCGGGGCCGCATATGTGTAAACCGCTTCACCAGTGTGTGTGTGTGTGTGTGTGTGGGGGGGGGCATGTTCATGTTCAAGAGAAAGAGTCAGGAGCTGGTCATTATTCTATCTGCAGCACTCGCTGGTTATGAAAATAAGACAAAGCGTTGTTCTGTCGGCACATTCGATGGACGACACAACAGGTAGCTTCACTCCAACAGTCTGACTGGTCAAAGTAAAAGTCCTACTGTGCAAATCTCAATGCATGGCAACCGGTAAGCTAAGCACAGCTGACTGGTTGCCATGTCAACGCGCATGCTAATCACAGAGCCAGGTAGGGATCTTTCTGCTATTGTCTTGTTTGGCTGTGCCGATTGACGAGTGCAGCATGTGGGACAAAGCGTCAGATTATTGCTGCGCGTTGAGGCTCGTGCGTTACTGTTACTGTCAAGTTACGACTGCGACTCCAACATCACAGCCAAACAAAGCAATAAGCCATCCAGCCTGCTTTTTCAGAGCAAAACACACAAATTGTGCAATTTATTAGTGAACTGTAATCGTCAGGTGTACGCTGCGGCCCGTCGAAATGATTTCCAGCGCGGGGCTGAGACGATGCTGTTATTTTAAGCTGCAGGATGTTGTTCACGTGAAGGGTGCAGCACGAATGATGACACGTTTCTCATCAAACTTACTTCAGCGTTGGTTTCGAGTCGGCTTTAATTGTGTTTGTGTGCATATGTGAGATGGTCAGAGCCAGAATGAGTGCTGGGCTGCCCAGAGCGAGCCAAGGGTGGAAGTTGTTTTTCTGCCCCCTGTGGTGAGTGTGTGTGTGTGTGTGCACGCCTGGGGCAGCCTGGGGCCATCGGAGGGGGCCTGGGGAGCGGGTGGAGGAGGGATGGAGGGATGGAGGGATAAGGTCAGCGGGGGTCTTGTGGAGTAAAGGTGCAGGTCTGGGCTGATGGCCAGCCTCAAAGGTGGAGTGGAGAGTTGGACTGGGAGGAACTGGTGCTGTAAGAAAGAGAGGGGGGGGAACCAGTCTGTACCTGGGACGCTTGAATAGCAGCCCTGTCGGACTTTCTGTCTCATGCAGGATTAGACTTAAAGAGAAGACTCGACCAGCTCCTTCATTCGAATTGATGCTTTTTTATTTGAATAATATTTTATTCTGACAGCTAATTGGGCGGTTAACCTAACAGATGACTTTTTTATTCATTTATAATATCGCTTCAGTATCTTAGGCAGTTTTAGCTTTCGGAGCAGCCTTGGGACCTGAAAGCCTTTTGCTGCTACCAGCTGAGCGTCTTTGATTCGAACATCAAAGACGTATAAAAGAGCGAAAGCGTGACATACATGGATTGTATTTCCATTTCAGGCATTTAGCCGACATCGTTATGCGGGGCTAACTAAACGAACCCGAGTTGTTCATTGACTCGTTTAATCAGTCGCTGCACCGCAGCAGACACGCGATTTTTCAAATGTACCGACTGGTTTTTATTTTTAGGGTTTCCAGTAATTATCGGCAGCTCTAATCGTTGCTCGACGTCTCCAAAGTTTCTTTTAAATTTAGATTTTGCGGCTTTGATCAGGTTTCTCTGTGTGTGTGACAGTTATGACAAACTTAGTGAATGTGGATGAGCGAGGCAGGAACATAAAGAGAAATCGATCAGCGTGTGTGTCTCTTCTACAGCGCTTCACCAAGGCTGCGTCCTCCACACGTCGCCGCGCTGTCTGGCCTATTAGAGAGACACGCGGGGAGCGTGGGTGTGTTGTTTGCATGTGTCTGTTTGTGCGCTCGTCTGTCATTTCAGGTAGACTCGGGCGGTCCGTTAACTTTGTCTGCTCTTTTCCATCTTTAGTGCACACCCATAGGTCCTCTCCTCTCCTCGTTTCCGTCTCCTCTTTCATCCCACCATCCTTTCTCTCTCTTTTGGAGTTCAGAGTCCGTCCATCTGGAACATCCTCCCCCGCCTTCTCTCCCTCGGTCCCGTCCAGGCCGAGACACGGGGGTGAAGGCCAACACCAGTAGGGGAGGAACGGTGGGAGAGATGGAGGGACAGAGGGAGAGATGTCAGCGCTATAATGAGTAACAACATGAAAGGTGACGGAGGGAGGGAGTGGAGGAGAGATGAAGACGGAAGAGGAGAGGGACTGCTGAGGACAGAGGGAGGGAGGAAGAATAGAGGGAATGATGGGAAAGGAGACGACTGCAGAGTGAGAGATAAAGCGGAGCGGAGCGGTTGGGGCCCCGTGGTCGCTCCGCTCGTTCGTTTTCATTCGCCAGAGAAGAACAGAGAGGAGGAGGAGGAGACGGGGGCAGGAGCAGCGTGTGTCGGCGTCCGCCTGTTTCTTATTTTTTCCTCCTTCAACACTTTCTCTGCTCCCCCCTCCCCCTCCGTCCTCATCTCGCCTCCTCTCGAGGATCCTTCTCTAATTTAACTTTTCATTGAAATTTTCTTCGCCCCCCCTCCCCGTCCTCCAGTTTCTCCCAGTTTGCCACGCGGCCTTGTCTTGCCAGGTCCCCTCGTGGCCGACTGACAAAGGCGCCGTTAAAAAGCCGTGTGATCCTCCATTTTAGCGCCAGCCACGCTAGTCAGAGGATTAGGGCTCTTTAATGACGCTAATCTCTCCTCCCCTTCTTTCTCGACGCCCCCCCCCCCCCCCTCCTCTCAAAAAGTGATTTCACCCTCTTGCTTGAACTAAATCTCCGCGGTGCAATCTCCCCCTTCTGTCTCTCTTCAGCCACTTTCCCACCTCAGCAGCGTTTCCACTGACTCATGCCTTTAATGACCAACGTGCGTCCACACAGACTTTTCTTTTGAAGGGGTGGCTCGGGCTTATTTACTTCCTTTTTGCCACTTTTCTCACACGTCTGTAAGGTTCGGTTTGTTTTTCCAGCCACTGAGTGGCGAGCACACACTCACTCTTTGTCTCCACCCGAGTCATGTTTGACAGAGAGTGAGACGGCGAGCGGGAGCTGTGTCGGTAAGCGTTCCTGTGGCGTGACAGCAGAGCCGTAAATGCAGTTGTCTGTTGATGTCAGCGCTTTATGTCCGTGGAGGCTGAACTTCAGCGACACATGAAGAACTTTTTGTCACAGTAGCAGTTGTTGGGTTTTTGCCCCCATCATGAGACGGATCCCAGTGAGTTCCACTCAGTCCAGTATACTGGTTCTGGTCCATTTGGAGAATGTCCCACTCATGAATCTGTCACACTAAGTCTCACAGAATCCTATTTGCTCATCGCCGTGTCTGCATTTACCCCACGATTCATCACAGTTTCCACTCAGTGAGACGCAATCCACAGCAGAGCCGCCACACACACATGTAGATGGTCGGGGTGTGTGTGTGTGTGTGCGTGCATGTCGGTGCGTGTGCACATGTGTGCGTGTGTGCACATGTGTGTGTGTGTGCACATGTGTGTGTGTGTGCGTGTGTGCACATCTGTGTGTGTGTGTGTGTGTGTGTGCGTGTGTGCACATCTGTGTGTGTGTGTGTGTGTGTGCGTGTGTGTGTGCACATGTGTGCGTGTGTGTGTGCACATGTGTGTGTGTGTGTGCGCGCGCGTGTGTGTGTGTGTGTGTGTGTGTGCGTGTGTGTGTGCACATGTGTGCGTGTGTGTGTGCACATGTGTGTGTGTGTGTGCGCGCGCGTGTGTGTGTGTGTGTGTGCGTGTGTGTGTGCACATGTGTGTGCGTGCATGGGTGTGTGTGTGCACATGTGCGTGCATATGCGCACGTGTACGTGTGTGTGTGCATGTGTGCATGTGTGCATGTGTGTGTGTGCGTGCGCGTGTGTGTGTGCGTGCATGTGGGTGTGTGTCCGGACGTGCGTGCGTGTGTGTGTGTGCATGCATGTGGGTGCATGTGCGTGCATATGCGCACATGTACGTGTGTGCGTGCGTGCATGTAGGTATGTGTGTGGGTGTGTGCGTGCGCACATGTGCGTGCGTGCATGTCAGTGCGTGTGCGTGCATGTGTGCACATGTGCGTGCATGCATGTGTGTGTGCGTGTGCTGTTTTAGATTTCTAAAACGATCAAACTTAACGCACTCGGGGCGTCGGGCTGCAGAAATCTTGCGCTCGTAGTGAATCTTGGCACAAACGTCTTGTCTGTGATTGGTTGCTGGCCCAGTTGATGAAGCCATCAGATAAACAACAACGTCTCCTCTCCTCTCTGATCTCCTCGCTCCTTTACATTTTTCAGGCATGCTAAATAGCCACGCTGTGCTCGTTCGCCGAGCGCACAAAGAGGAACAGAACAATATCAAGCATTATTCAGCCCTCTCTTTTGTCGCCTCAAATCCATTCTGAAGTGTCTATTAAAGGAGTCGTGGCCTTTCTGTCGCCTCTGTGCCAGACGACACAGGAGGGAGAAAGAGGAGAGAGGGAGGAAAACAGGAAAAGAGCAGTGCATAATCTCCTATGTATGACAGATAAAGGGAGTGAATATCGCCATCTTTCCGCTCTGCTCTCCACATCCTCTAATCGCTTTTGCGACGTTTCAATCTGCCAAGGCCCTAATGAAAATATGATGAGGCGGATCTATGGTCCTCGGGGACAGACGGAGGTACGGGGGAGGAGGGAGGCGAGGAGAAGGAGGGAACGAGGGAGAACGAAGGGAGAGAAAATACACTCTGTCCTTATTCTGGGCTCCTTCGGGGATTCATAGTTCTTGGAGCTTTCTATTTAGATGTTGCTGATGCCCGAGTGGCTCTGCTTCTCTCTCCACCTTCAGTTTCGCTCCATCCTCCTGTTTTCGTCTTTGTATTTGTATGTTTTTACCTTCCACACACTCTCTCTCCCCTTTTGCCTTCCAAGAAAGGTGAAAGTTTCTGACGGGGTTTGTTTTTCCTCGCCGATCTGCAGCTGTGATTTTAAAAAAGCGGGACGCAGTTACTCCTTGTAAACTTTCTGTGTCTCCCTGCCGCAGACGGTGACGATGACCCAGCAGGTTTATCCTGGGTGCCTTCCTCGCCCTCCAGTAAGGATGTGGCATCGCCTTCGCAGATACCCGATGGCTGCTGTGACCTCGGCATGGCCACTGGCGGCGAGGAGGAGGGAGGAGCGGGCCTGCCGTACCCGTGCCAGTTCTGTGACAAGTCCTTCAGGTACCACGTTCAGATGTTTGCAGAAGGAAACGCGTTCAGATGCACCGCCATGTTTATGAAAGTCAACGTGCGCAACAACACACTGTATTCTCAGTATCGCCATGGTAACACACGGACCACTAAGGCAAACAGTAAAGGGAGTGAGGTGAATACATTTCTCACTCGCCTCTCGGGGGACTGAGTCAAGAACCATTTTAAGAACAGCTGTCACGCCATCATCATCATCTTCTGTATCACCCGCTCTTCCTCGCCAGCGTCCTTTTCGAACCAACGCTTTGTAAAAACGTAGATGTCTGATACATCCAGCTACTTTGACACGTGCGTGAGTGTTGCTGCAATAACACATAAACGTTGTCGTTGTCTCGCAGCCGCCTGAGCTACCTGAAGCGACACGAGCAGATCCACAGCGACAAGCTGCCTTTCAAGTGCACCTTCTGCAGCCGTCTGTTCAAACACAAGCGGAGCCGAGACCGCCACGTCAAACTGCACACAGGTACGTGCAAACATCTCACCTGAGACGAGCTGCTGCGTCCTCGCTTTACGTTTTCTGTCGCTGTTTTTAATCACGTCAGGATTGTCTGAGAACTGCAAACTGTGATGTTTGTAAAGTTATTCGATGAAGCAGAGACGAAGGAAAACTGTTTTAACATCATCAGTGAAGCTTTTGCCTTTCAATGACTTAGGAGATAAGAAGTACAGCTGTCAGGAGTGTGAGGCTGCTTTCTCTCGCTCGGATCACCTAAAGATCCACCTGAAGACGCACAGGTAGCTGCTTCTGCACTTAACAGCACAATAAAGCTCAGAATCGGTGCTGATTTCTTCTCCATTTCTCTTTTTTCCAGCTCCAGCAAACCGTTTAAGTGCAGCGTGTGCAAGCGCGGCTTTTCCTCCACCTCGTCGCTGCAGAGCCACATGCAGGTAAGTGTTACCTGTGGTACTGAGATTAATGGGCACAGGTGCACTGCACTGTTCCTGCTCGTCCTCGCGTCTGAATGTCTGTCTCCGGCAGGCTCACCGTAAGAACAGAGAGCATCTCGCTCTGAGGAGCGAGAGAGACGGAGGAAAGAAGGGCGCGGCCGGAGACGGCGACCTGGAGCAGGACCTGTACATGTGCGATTACTGCGAGGAGACGTTCAGTCAGACCGACGAGCTGGAGAAACACGTCCTGACCAGACACCCCCAGCTGTCGGACCGGGCCGACCTGCAGTGCATCCACTGTCCTGAGATCTTTCTCGACGAGGCTTCGCTGCTCACGCATATCGAAACGCAGCACGCTAACCGCAAACACAAGTACTGCAGAGCTTTACCTCTCAAACGTCTCCGCTCGCCGCTCTGATAACCGTTACTCGCCTCTGACCGGCCTTTTCTGTGTCCACAGATGCCCCGTCTGCTCGGAGCAGTTCCCCTCCGTCGAGGACGTGTACTGCCATCTAGACAGCCATCGTCAGCCCGATTCGTCTAACCACAGCGCTGCCAGTCCCGACCCGGCGCTGGGCAGCGTCGCCTCAATGAGCTCAGCCACTCCAGACTCCAGCGCCAGCCTGGAGAGAGGCTCCACCCCCGACTCCACGCTAAAGCACAGCCAGGGCAGCGAACGCAGCCGCAGGAGAGGCGGCGATCCCGGCGAGGACGTGGGGATAAACCTGGGCCATCAAGGCGGAGGTGCGTTAGCCACTTACCTACGAAGTAGCTGCACAGTTACCAGGTAGTCACCACTAAAGTACCTTTGTGTCTGCAGGCGGGGGCGGATCCTGGGGTAAAGTGACCTACTCTTGCCCTTACTGCTCAAAGAGAGACTTCCACAGTCTGGCCGTGCTGGAGATCCACTTGAAGACCATCCATGCAGATAAGCCGCAACAGAGCCACACGTGTCAGCTGTGCCTCGAAACTCTGCCCACGCTCTACAACCTCAACGAGCACGTGCGCAAAGCTCACCGTGCGAGCGGAGGGACGGTGGGTGCGGCGGCTTTTCCTCTGCTGCAGTTCACCAACGTCACGGCGTTCCACTGCAACTACTGTCCCGACATGTTCGGGGACATCAACTCTCTGCAAGAGCACATCAGGGTTTCCCACTGCCTGCCCGGCGGCATCATGGCAGGATCCACCACATTAGGTGTGTTTAAGCTGCTTATCGGTGAGATGGTGTTGAGTACATGTCGTCATTTCCTGTGACTGTTGTTGCTGCAACCATTAAAGCGAGCTTCTCCATCCTAGAAGGGAACCATGCCTTCTTCTGCAACCAGTGCTCCATGGGTTTCCTGACAGAGTCCTCGCTGACGGAGCACATTCAGCAGACACACTGCACCTCCGCAACAGGTGGAGGAAGCGCATCAGGTGGAGCAGTGGCCAAACTCGAGTCTCCCATACTTCAGGCGGGATCTCAGTCCTTCATGGAGGTGAGGAAAACTGTAAATCTGTTCAGTGTAACCAGTAAGAAGAAGAAACACAGCTTGGTCACCTCGTTAGTTATTCAGTTCCCGTATCCTGTCATTTGTTAGTCGGACTTTTTAACCCACAGTTCACAGTGAAACACTGAAACGTGCTGCTGTTCACACTGAAAAGACACTTCGAGTAGCTGTTAGTAGGGATGCAACGATACCAACTTTTTCAAACCGATACGATACCGATACTTGGATCTGAGTACTTGCCGATACAGAGTACAAAAAACGATACTTCTACCAGAAGACAGGTTTTATTATATTCCCTGCCGATAAAAAATAAAATCTTAATAAAAATAACCACAAAAAAATTTCAAGTGAAAAATAAGCACTTCTGTTAAATTATTGCAGAGTCTCCACATTGTAATTTAACAAAATATCACTGAACTATTGGCACTGTCTCGAGCTTTCAGAATAATAAATAAACACTTCTGTTTGGAATAAAATAAACTTTTAAATTATTGCAGAGTGTCCATATTGTAAACAAACAAACAAAATAATTATTATTAAATAAATAATAAAATATAAAAAATGATAAAATAAATAATAAAGAAAATAATAATTGGCCCCCTAGTGGCCAATCTAAAAAACTACAACAGAAATGACAAGCCACCCTCTGATTAATGAAATAAGTTGGTATCGGTTCATGGTATCAGTTAACTTTTACGAGTATGAGTACACACACATTTTACAGTATCCGCCCTGATGCCCGATACCAGTATCGGTATCGGTGCATCCCTATAAATAATAAAGAAAATAATAATTGGCCACTAGGGGGCCAATCTAAAAAACTACAACAGAAATGACAAGCCACCCTCTGATTAATGAAATAAGTTGGTATCGGTTCATGGTATCGGTTAACTTTTACGAGTATGAGTACACACACATTTAACAGTATCGGCCCCGATACCCGATACCAGTATCGGGTATCGGGGCCGATACTGGTATCACCAGCTGTTAGCGTTTATAACCTCATGAACATACTGACATGATTTTATCTGTGAGCTCGCAGTGATTGAAATGACTTTTGTGACGACTCGGCGTATTGCATCCTAATCTCTAAAAAAAGTAAAGCGTTATTATCCACGCACAGGTTTACTCCTGCCCTTACTGCACCAACTCTCCTATCTTCGGCTCACTCCTCAAGCTCACCAAGCACATAAAGGAGAACCACAAGAACATCCCGCTGGCCAACAACAAACGGCAAGCCAAAGTCGCAGACCTGAGCCCCGCCTCGTCGGACGTCGAGATCTCCTCCCCGAAACGCCACCGGCTCGGAGGGGACTCCACTCCGTCCGTGGGGAGCAACGGAGACTATCCCTGCAACCAGTGCGATCTGCGCTTTGCTAGTTTTGAGGGTTTCCAGGCCCACCTCAAGTCGCACCTGGAGATGCTGCTGAGGCGCCAGTCCTGCCCCCAGTGCAACAAGGAGGACTTTGAGTCGCAGGAGGCGTTGCTGCAACACCTGACGGTGCACTACACCACCACGTCCACCCAGTATGTGTGCGAGAGCTGCGATAAACAGTTCTCGTCGGTGGACGACCTGCAGAAACACCTGCTCGACATGCACACGTTTGTCTTGTACCACTGCACCCTGTGTCAGGAGGTCTTTGACTCCAAGGTGTCCATCCAGGTAAACGACACGTGGCTCGTTGTCGAGTGTGACGTTTTGCAGACACGAATCCCGAAAGATGCAAAGTTTATCTGCTCAAGAGTTTGTTTCTCTGGCCTCGCATCCAGGTGCATCTGGCAGTGAAGCACAGCAACGAGAAGAAGCTGTTTCGCTGCACAGCGTGTGCCTGGGACTTCAGGAAGGAGGCGGATCTTCAGCTGCACGTTAAACATAACCATCTGGGCCAAAGGTCGGGCCTCCCGGGAGGCCTCGGTGCAGGTACTGTCAGGCTGTGCCACGTTTAACAAATGCACGATTGTGATGTGAAAAGTCTGATATTTCCTGTTCCTGTGCCACTTGATCTTTGACAGGACTCAAGCCCCGGAAGTGCATCTTCTGCGGGGAGAGCTTCGGAACAGAAGTGGAGCTCCAGTGTCACATCACCACGCACAGCAAGAAGTTCACGTGCCGCTTCTGCGGCAAAGCTTTCCACGCCATCTCGCTGCTGGAGAGACACCTGAGAGAAAAGCACTGCATCTTCGACGGCAGCAACATCACCGGCAACGGAGGCGGCACCGGGAGCAGCGGGAGCCAGAACGGGACGCCTAACGGTTTGGCGCAGACCTCCAAGCGAGGAGGAGGAGGAAGTGGCAA
The DNA here is from genome assembly GCF_963576455.1 of Neolamprologus multifasciatus. Classification (NCBI taxonomy): domain Eukaryota; kingdom Metazoa; phylum Chordata; class Actinopteri; order Cichliformes; family Cichlidae; genus Neolamprologus; species Neolamprologus multifasciatus. The sequence continues at coordinate 66,928,702 of NC_140445.1, forward strand.
CGGAGGAGCAGGAAGCGTGGAGAGAGCGACGGTCGCGGCTGCCGAGCAAGCCGACCTGCAGAACATGCTGCTGAAGAGCGCAGCGGTGGGAGGAGGCTCGAGCCAGGGCGGAGATGCAGCCAACAGCCACGAGGCGAGCGGAGGAGAGGAGGAGCTGGATAATGCAGAGCCCATGTACGCCTGCGATATCTGCGGCGCCGCCTACACCATGGAGTCCCTGCTGCAGAACCACCGCCTGCGCGACCACAACATCCGGCCGGGAGAAGACGACGCCGGTAATGTCGTACTCTGTCATCGTTAGGGAGTCCTCTGTGTCGTTGTCGTGTTTGTGATTGTGTGTGTTCATTATGTGTGACAGGTTCTCGAAAGAAGAAGGCGGACTTCATCAAAGGAAACCACAAGTGCAACGTGTGCTCCCGAACCTTCTTCTCTGAGAACGGGCTTCGTGAGCACGCTCAGACGCACCGCGGCCCCGCCAAACACTACATGTGTCCCATCTGTGGCGAGCGTTTCCCCTCGCTGCTGACCCTCACCGAGCACAAGGTACTTCAGCCTGCTGCATTCGTGTCTTTGACTTTCCACTGAACGAACGAGTGCAGCGCTGCAGGTGCAGCAGCGCCGACACGTTTCTGCGTGCGCCACGTTTTCGCCGTTTTCTCTTTCTGCACCTCGACTTTGATCCTGACTCGTCTTTGGAGCTAAATCCTCCTCAGAGAGGCGACTTGTTACAGTTATGATGTAGATGTTTTATCAAAATGACTTCTTCATCTGATTTGTCTTCGGTGTTTTGATGCGTCACGGTCAGTGTTGGGCAAGTTACTTTGAAAAAGTAATTACTAGTTACTAGTTAAACTAGTTACTTCTTCAAAAAAGGGTTACTTACAGCTACTTCCTGCAGCTGATATAAGCTGCGGTAAACTGAACACAGCTTCAACTGTCTGTTTGTTAAAAAATAGTAACACGACCACATTTTCTTGTTAGTAACTGTAACAACGTTGTAACTAGGGATGGGTATCGTTTAGG
>NC_140445.1:66934724-66939724 GCF_963576455.1 Neolamprologus multifasciatus
CTCCTTCGTCTCCTTCTCTCTCTCCTTCGTCTCCTTCTCTCTCTCCTTCGTCTCCTTCGTCTCCTTCTCTCTCTCCTTCCTCTCCTTCTCTCTCTCCTTCTCTCTCTCCTTCGTCTCCTTCTTTCTCTCCTTCTCTCTCTCCTTCTCTCTCTCCTTCGTCTCCTTCTCTCTCTCCTTCGTCTCCTTCTCTCTCTCCTTCGTCTCCTTCTCTCTCTCCTTCGTCTCCTTCTCTCTCTCCTTCGTCTCCTTCGTCTCCTTCTCTCTCTCCTTCGTCTCCTTCTCTCTCTCCTTCGTCTCCTTCTCTCTCTCCTTTGTCTCCTTCTCTCTCTCCTTCTCTCTCTCCTTCGTCTCCTTCTCTCTCTCCTTCATCTCCTTCTCTCTCTCCTTCGTCTCCTTCTCTCTCTCCTTTGTCTCCTTCTCTCTCTCCTTCGTCTCCTTCTCTCTCTCCTTCGTCTCCTCTTTCATTGCTTCTTCCCTTCCTCTCGTTCGCGTTCACACCCTCCTTTTTTCATTTCCTTCCCTCGCTTTCGATCCAGCTTTGGTGTTTGTGTAGTTGCATACCTCCTCTTCCTTTCCCAACCCTCCAAAGATTTGGACTTTCAGTGCAAGAATTTGTGAGGTTGAAATGTCTCACATGTGCAGGGATGACTGCGAGTGCGGAAAAGTGCAATTTTCCAAACACAAGTGTTTTACTTTTAGCCGTTTTCACTTTTCTCTGGTAGCTTTGCTCTAATAATTCTTTATCCTGTGCAGTTTGTCTGCATGTGTGTGATGTGCTCACATGTTTGCTTGATCGCGCTGACGAGTCTCCTGTGTTCCTTCTGTTATAGAAGAAGACCTACCAGTGTATTAAATGCCAAATGACGTTCGAGACAGAAAGAGAGATCCAGATCCACGTCGCCAATCACATGATCGGTGAGTGAGGTGCTTTTCTTTCCCGTGTGCGTGACTTCAGAGTTTGGTGTGAACCCAGCCGTTGTGAATGTGTGATGGAAGCATGGAAACACAAGCATGCACTCACATGGACACAGAGGTGTGAGACGGTGGGCTGTGAGGAGGAACTGAGGAACAGCCACGACTGTAGATCGAGCTTTGGAGGCCTTTAAATCATCGCAATCTCACAGCTGACTCAAACGTGCTACGAGTGATTAAACCTTTATATGATGATGCAGGTCATAGGTCACAAACGAACACGCTGCACAATAAATCCACGTTTGTCTGCACGAGCGCGCCGCTGCAAAGGTCGTACGGTGTGTGTTTAACTCCTGACTCTTGTTCTTTTGTGAGATTCCCGTTTTCTCCCCTTTCTGCTAATTTGCTGCCTTAGCATCTCTGTCGTCATGGAGATTAACGAGGTGGACCTGTGGGTTGATCTGCAGCCCACACACTCGGCCCTCGCCAGACCTGTGTGTGTGTGTGTGTGTGTGTGTGTGTGGAGAACAGGCTCAAACATCAGCACAGCTGGAATAACTTTTACTTCACTAGTGTGTGGCCCCGCCCCCATCAAACGCACACCTGCCACAGCTTCTACCTGCCGTCCGTCTTCTTTGCTCTTCACCACCTGACCGTTATCCTGGCCCTCCTCCTCCTCCCCCCGCGTTCACCTCCTCACGTTTGTCCTCCTTCCAGCGCTCGCCACTTTCCTCCTGATCTTCCACTCTGGCGTCTAACTCGTCGTTCTCTCTGCGGCGCACGCATCCCTGCACAGTGGTGGCAGTTTTGGGTTAATTAACGTGCTAATTGTGTGAAAAGCGCAGATTAATTATGAAATTGAGGCAGATTATTTTTAAGCGCCTGCCCAGTTCCTCTTACATTTCCTGCAGCCCTTTCCTCCCCCACTCGCCAACGAAGACGATCTTATTTAGTCTGAAAGCGCCGATGAAGAGAAAATGAGCAAATGCTCAGCTTCACACATCGTCTTCCTCGTCTCCACCGCAGATCGTTTCCTTCTCAGTCGCCGCTGCACGCATCGAGTTTACAGCGATAAATAAAGCGAGATGACTGCAGGTCGTGATTGGACGAAGCTCCTCAGACTCAGCTGTGACGTGTTGATGTAAAATGATTACGTCCACATTTTCCTTTATCACACAGGTTTGTGTCACTTCCTGTCATCCCCGCTCAGTGTGACACAGGCGGGACTTTTCACGTTTAAATTGTGCTGTTTGAGTGTTTATGGCCTCTGATTCTGACGGTTACGCTCCTGCACGTGCTCAGACTGTGTTTAACAGTCGTATCAGGCGTAATCAGCTCTCGCATTCAGGAAGTCCGACACTCAGATTGTCACGCAGCTCGACCGCCTCAGCCTGCTGCACGTCTGCTGCACGTGTGCGTGTCACAGAAAGTCTAACAATGTAAAGTCCGAGTGAAACAGCGAAGCTGCGATCGGCTGATTCAGTGTTTTTACGCTGACAGTTGTGACTGTTTGAAGGGAGCGGGCCACTTCCTGCCGGCTAACTCGGTCCAGTAATGTGATTGTCACATCGCTCCGTGGGTAATACACGGTGCGCCCCACGGTCCTGTTAATTACGCTGTCAGGAAGAGAAAGAGACACAACACACAGGCAGACGGAGGGAGAGAGGGTCAAAGTGGGAAGTCTAGAGAGGAATCCCTGCAGCTCCGAGGAAAATGTTTACAAGCAGGAACGCCGCTCGTGTCTGGGCCCAAAAACAGCTCAGGTGACATATTTACTCCTCAGTTTACTGAAAAACAACATTGGTGCGTAAGGTCTTCATGCATCCTCAGTCATCCAGGTACGTAAATCCACAAAAGTTGATCCTGTTCATCTGGACGTCATCAGGTGACGTCTTCAGTCTCAGCTGCAGGTTTCAATCTTATAAACAGGACATTTGTATAATGACTGAAACCAGCAGCACTGAGGAACAATGAGCTGGGAGGTCAGTTCTTTAATCCAACCAATGAAACCTGCAGTCAGCTGAGACTGAACACGTCACCTGATGGCGTCCAGATGAACAGAAACGTTTTCACATTAAGACCTTTTTAGATTCAGGAAACATGTCGGTGTTTGTATCGTATCATCAGGTCAGATGGTCAGCGTGCTGCTATTCAGAGGAAGATTATTGATTATATTGGAGCAGATCTATATCACAACTGTTTATTAGGGGTGGGGGAAAAATGGATACTTTGTAGCATTGTGATATTTTGTTTGCTAATAATGTATGGATACAGGGACAGCAGAAATCGATACTTTGTTACAAAAAAGGTTTTTGTGCTCTGACTTCAGAGCATGTTGATCCTTTTTCTGAGCAAGAATCCTGACATTCCTTCACTGTCCAAATGTGTTTAATAAACATGACAGTTTACTTATTTTAATTTAAGACATGTTTTATTTTAATTAAGTTTAAAACTTTTTTATTTAATGTAAAATTATATTTTGTTTTAATTTACTTTCAAATTCTTCAGTTGCTGAAGGGGCTGCATAGTTTTCATAAACTGCATAGTTCAGAATAGCTATAATTGTACCAGATGGTTGATTCAGTTAAGTTGGACTAGACTGTAATACAAACCGTTCAGTTTGTCAACAATCAAACTGAAATGAGAGAAAGACTGAGTGTGAGACTTTGATATTAGAGAAAATGAATATTGAGAAAGTTTACCTTTATGTACAGAATCTGAATATCGCAAAATATTTTTAAAAATTGCAATAATATCGTATCGTGGGTTAAGTATCGTGATAATATCGTATCGTGGGATGTTTGGTGATTCCCACCTCTACTGTTGATGTTCTCTGGTTTGTACAAAGAGCTTTCAAACACGAGTTTTTTGAGGCTCGACTCGACAGCGGCTTGTTTCTGTGTCATTTCTAAATAACTGGTTTAAAGGCTTCATAAAGACATCGCTGCATTATTCACATTAATAATGATGCTAAACCTGAGATCGCTGCACATGCCGGCCCGCCTGCAACACTTAATGTTACAGCTCTCAGCCCAAACGCTCAGCTGTGATGGTGCAGTCACACCCTGTGTGTGTCCGCCAGCCTCTAACTGCACAACGTTAATTAAAACACCATGTGGTCAATGCCCTGCTCTGGAGGCAGAGAGCGGGAGGGAGGAGGAAACGGAGGCGCTCTAGGAGGGAAGGAGAGATCACGCAGGAAGGATGCAGGGGGCTAAAAGAAATGAACGGTTTCATTTCCATCCTGGTTTTACTGGATCTGTGCGGACTCGTGCGAGGCGTCCTCGTGCAGCAGCACGATGGTTTCTGCTGCACGATGACGTTATTATTTACTGATACGACTCATCTGGAAACCAAGAGAAAACTGTGAGCAGACACGAGCAGATATCTAGTTTACCGGCGAGGAAACGTGACGGGATCGCACCTGTGGCCGTTACAGCAACACGCCGGATTAACCTGCGAGGCCGGCTGTAAGGCTGGAGCAGTGCTTTATGCAGCTACTCAGCACAGAGTAATAGTGTGGTGGAAATGCCCACACTTCACACTGTTTAAAGACACACATTCACACAGCCTCAGTCCATCTCCCACACACTGAGCAGAGATGGAGAGAAGAAATTGAGCTGTCCATTTCTGCCTCTGGTTCAAAGCTGCCATCGGAGACTTGAGTGTGAGAAGCCTCGGGGCAAGGACGCTGTATACTAAAGCAAGCAAAGAAGAATGTGTTTACATCTGGTTTAATAATTAACATTTGACAATCTGTGCGTTTTATATAACCGAGGACAGACGTGAGAGCCGGCACGGCCTCCGACTCTGGAACGTCTTCCTGCAAGACTACAACGTCTGCAGGTTTTTCATGCACAGTGAGGGCATATCCCACCTGTGTGTGTGTGTCATCACAGAGCAGTGTGTGTGTGTGTGTGTCATCACAGAGCAGGGTGTGTGTGTGTGTGTGTAATCACAGAGCAGTGTGTGTGTGTGTGTGTGTGTGTGTCATCACAGAGCAGTGTGTGTGTGTAATCACAGAGCAGTGTGTGTGTGTAATCACAGAGCAGTGTGTGTGTGTAATCACAGAGCAGGGTGTGTGCAGC